>NW_026460548.1:0-7074 GCF_021730395.1 Mercenaria mercenaria | reverse complement strand
ATTCAAAATAGTCTTTTCGGGTAAGGGATTTATATTGTATAAAAAAGAGAGAAAGGTGAAAATTTTTTTTGATAGTCAAAATATGTCTTTCCGGGTAAGGGGGATTTATCATTGTAACAAAGAGGATTAAAAAAATGTTTTAAATTTTATCTACACGTCAGACCCGTGTTTGGCCCCTTTCGTAATCGAAAAAATAATAAAAGTTTGTGTCGCTGTATCTCATTAAGGTTCAAGTTTTTTTTTCTATTCTTAAAAATGTTTTCATGTGAAGATTTTAACAATTTTGGGGGTTGGGGCTACCCCTAAAAAACTTTTTTTTGCATAATTTTTTCTTTGAAATACGCTCTAAACAAATCAGCCCGAGTATGAAAATTCAACCCGTCAATAAAATTTTCGTTTTTTAAAAACGGACAAATGGAAAGTACCCGCTTTTGTTACTTTTTGAGAGTTGCAGTAACCAATGTTAGAAGTTTAATCCCGGAGGGAGTTCCGAACTCGGAAAAAAAAAGTTTAAAAGTCATAATAATTATACCCAATACAAAAAAGAAAAACAAACATCAAAAAGTTTTCATATTTTTCATGTTTATTTTTTAAAGGTTGATTTCTATCGTTTTATGAAAACAGCAAATTTTTAAAAATATTGAATGATAATAAATTTATAACATCAGTGTCTTCAAAATATTTAATTTTGAATGCCCTTTTAAAATTTTTAAATGTACCATTTTCAATAGAAAAATTTACATACACAATATATTGTAAAACCCCGATTTTCCAGCCCCGGGAAAAAAAACAAAATTCCGGTTTTATCGCCCCCCGCATCGTCTTTCCAAAAGCTTATGAAGTAAAGTGCGACGTTGCGTGCTAAGTTTTATTCCCCCAGACCGCTGAATTTCACCTTCTTTTCCCAACTCTTAGCTATTTTTGAAAAGGGTGATATTAAATCAAATACATAAATTTGGTCAAAAGGTAAGGGTAGATGATAAAATTAAAGAAACACTGTACTTAGGAAAAACTGGACTAAACTTAAAAAAGAAGCAAAGCATTTAGTGCACTAGAATGGCACAAACATTGATAACATTAAATTTACTAACAACTTTTACAATTTTTATTGTAAAAGACGTTATTGTTGTTGTATATTCATTGTTTTTAAAAGCTTGATATTCTTATTGTATGTGCGATTTCCCGCGATATAAATAGCACAGCGACGCTGTACAAATACAATCACATAACATAAAATAAGAATGACACGTTTTGTAAATAGAAACGTCAGATATTGAACAACAATGATGACTTTTATCAAAATAATATCGAACATACAATAAGAATAACGACATATACAATAACAATGGTAATACAGAGATAGTACCTAAGTTTTTCAAATCACAGGTTTGAAGTTAAAAAGCTTTGAAATGAAGACAAAGGTCCATATATTTCTCAAAAACAGAAATATAGACAATATTTTAACCAGAAGTGTGGAGTTATGAGCATTTAATAGGCATAGGAAATAGAGATCAATATAATTGCACCTTTACTAATCCTACCAGGTGTTCTGTATTACAAAAGTGGATCTATTGTGACATTTTGATACAAGCAAAACTGTATTATCTGCACTATTATTTACCTACTGGTACTTCGTTTTATTATTGGCTTGTTAAAAGTTAATTTTTTACCATATGTAAGTTGACAGAATCATAGGAACCATGTCTTGAGGGGTAAATCAAACACAAATGAATAAATCCTAAATGATTTTGTTGTGCAAAAAAGTATGATATTGTGTCTTAAACAGTTTTCATTTTCCACTCAATTGTGTAATTGCAAGGGAAGTAAACTAATAGATCTCTACTTATAAGTACTAGCCCAAGGCAAGAGTTGTCATTCTTTGTGGATCACAACTTTAAATTAAAAATTAAAACTTCTGTTATTGATATTAACAAAAGTATCATAAACTTCACATTTGTGAAATCATTTTTGGTTATTTCAAGGACTTGGAAATTAATTTCTAGACTTTATTTAATGTAATTCTATCATTGAAAATTTTAGGGCCTATCTCTACATTTAATATTTTCATGTTAACGAAAATTTTGTGATCAAGGAAATGTAACTTTTCTTGAACATGGAGAGCATAAACATCAAAGGGACATAATATAGTCAATATTTTCTAATTGGGTGCATTTGATTTAACATTCAACTTTGATCTGGATTGCTAAATAATGATCCATGATACTGTGTGCTAAAAATTTAGAACATCTGGAACAGTCTATTAACAGCAAAACAATGCTTTAGCAGAATCTAAATAGTTATGCTCTAACTGGGACTCGAACCCAGGACCTCTCACACCTAAGGCAGACACTCTACCACTTCCCTATAACAGCAGTAGCTAATAGCTATGCAGTTTAATTGCTGGATTACATTGCGTAAACTGGAACAATAATCGGTGAACTCCGGATTATCGGCGTATTCGCTTTGTTTGTGTAAAGAAAAAATATAATCTAATGCTGCCAACGCCATAATCGGTCAAATCTGCCCAAATTTCTCTGACGTCTTGTTCAGAGTATGAACTTACTAACTGGTAGTACCAGTGAAATATTACTTACACTGAATCTTTTATATTTGCCCTTTTTGCAGCTGTCGAACGGCAAAGACGGTGAGTTTTGGCCAAATATAAGTAATTATTTTACCAGTTTTGAGAGGATTTCAATTGATGGGAAATTACAGTTACAAACTAAATACCTTTCTGCAACACACTGAGTCATTAGCATTGTAGCGTACACAAACACAACACGAACACGACACGAGTCTGAACGTTTTCGATGTTTATTTGCACAGTGGAATATTTCGTACATAACTTTCATAAGTCATTTTGTAACTTCTTAAGTCTTAACAAGTGTCATATTTAAAACCTAACTTAATATCTACGAGACCCATTCCTAGGTCTAAGTCCAACCGGACTTCTAAGCCCTTCTGACCACTTCTCCAAGACCCTTCATTATATATTCGTTCTGTAACATCATACATATGTACTGTCTGACAATTTGACGTATAAAACGTGTGGGTTTGATATAATAAACAATTACAAACATGCATCATATATCAATTTGACAGGTGTGTAGCTGGTGTACTGTCTAACCCAACTGATTATTTTACACTCGTTACCCACCGAAAGAAAAAATTTGAATTGCAAATTTAAATTTTTTTAGACTTGAAGTACTATAATTTAATTTTTTCAGACTTGAAGTACTATCTCTCGCCTTACGATATGACATGTAGAATGATATTTAATATGATCAAGAACATTAGAATACAATCTGAAGAATGATATTAAAGAACAGTGTTAAAGAAAAAATCTTAAGTCATTTATACAATTAATGATAAACAAGAACAAAGGAGAATAGTATTTAAAACTAAACAATTTTCACATTTCATAAAAAGTCTTTTTTATTTTATATCGGCCTTTGTAGTGGCACTTCTCCTTTCTTCCTCCAAAACTTTTTCTTTAACCCGTGTTACATCCATATTTCACAAAACCAATATCTGTAAAATAAAGCAAAACACAGGTGAGCATCTTTTAGAATATATGCTATATAAGAGTTAGGAAAAAGATAACAATTTCGTTTAATAACATTGCTAAATTGCCTGTAATTATTGTCACATTTAAAAGTATTTATCATGATATTTAAATTTCACTTATTTATACAAAGATTTTATTCAGCATATTAATCTTACTTTTGAATATTTTGATATTTGACTACAAATCTTAAATAAATAGTAAATCGATATGTAATGACCAAAATGTATGAATTATGTATTGATAAGTAGAAAGAGAGAGAAGATAATTAGTTTTTTAGTGTTCTGTAATTTCCCAACTGGACCATTTTCTTCGCCAAACTTCACAGGCTCACAGCTTGCAGTCCACTTTCGCCATTGTCGCTTGGTTTCGCCATCTTTCTACACATTTGTCCTTTGGTTCCGACATTCTTATACAGCGTAACGCATCACCATCAGTCTCAGTAGCTAAAAATCTCCCGTCATAGGCCGTAACGTTGTTTATGATGTTCATCCATCTAATTTCATTTGCTAACTTCTGAAATTATCTAGAGTTCTCCAAGTTATAATATTATTGTTTCATTAACGTAATGTTCAATATTTCAGATGCATTTTCTAGAGTTCTCCAAGTTATAATATTACTGTTTTATTAACGTCATGTCCAATATTCCGATGACCTCCGAAAACACTTTGTTATTCATTGTCCCCATTTGTCATAAATGACAGTTTATGACAGATAAAATCAAGTCTGCATGTTTACAAATTGTCATAATACAAAATGCAAATGTCATCATTTTGCTTTGACAGGTACTTCTCGATATGTAACCGTTAGGTATAATTAGTTTCCCTTTGGCTACTACATAATGACAGTCCACAATACGACAAGACTTATAATGTTGACTTGGAATACACTTTTTCTTCGGTTTGATTTGACAGTTTAATGGTATTTTCCCAGTCAGTTCGTAGTCTCCTTTGTTAAGTGATCTGTACTTCACATAAACCGTTATGTTACCGAGAACCTTACTTCTGTGTACGTTTTAGCAAGCTATGTCCTACGTTTTACATTATTCGAAAAATAAAGATATCACCCAAAATATGTTCCTAACAAAAAGCAAAATATGTTTTTAACAAAAAAAAATGTAATTATATATTTAAGAATGCATATGAAAGCTACAAAAATCTCTACAAAATTCAGCATTTAGTCATTTCCAAATACAAACAGACATACATACAAAACCAACACCAATATATAAACGGAATAACTAATAATGATTTCTTCCATGATTATATTTACACAATGTAACCTTTCTAGATGATTCAACAGAAATATTATGTCGTCCGCGAGAAAAATAAATTTTCCGACAAAATTCTCTGCATAAACTTGAAAGGGTAACATGAAAATGTAACAGCACGTTCGACTGATTTTGCAACTCTTTGACAAAATACTACGTCAGGTCTCATAAAACAAAAACCTATTGCGCTTAAAATATCTGGTACACACCCGTACCTCATAATGCAATATGTGCATCGTTTTCACGCTATGATAGTAAGATCCGACTAAAATTTCGGAAGACAGTATCTGTGTCTGTATAATAGTATACATCTTACAAAACAACTGGGATCTCAACTTCCAGTCTCACAAAGACAATATTAAGTAACTCACAATATATATAAATTCAACCTTACTGGAATCCACATGTTCCAGCGAAAATATCAAGTCATTTTTGCATAATAAACATATTCTTGTGCCATATCAGGCTTCAAAATATTTCCAGCACAACAGACCAGACCAACCTTTTAATTTACTGATACCTGAAGTAACCATATGGTTAGAAAGATAACCATGTACAAATTTATTCAGCAATGACAATTTAACCCAACAATGCATTATCATGCATAAAACATCTTAAACACGAATTTCACATATCTAACTAGTTTTCAGCCGTTCCTTGTATTTTCACATATATTCGTGATGAAATATTACCCATAACCTCAACAGAATCTATTTACAATCAATGTTTGCGCATATCTATGAATACAACACAAGTTTCATAGGACAATCTATTTTCCTTCATTTAAACAATTTGTCAATGCGGGAATGCTCAAAACTGTTAAAATGTGGCCATAAGGGAAACAAATATCATATGGAACAAGTAAAATAAACATAATATGACAAGTAAAATTTTCGAAAAACAAATATTTTCACATTTGCATTTCTTAATTCAGTCTCTTGAGTATTTTCCTCCATGCATTGTTTCTTACTTTTACGTTTTTTTCTATTTATTTTACTCTTTTTTTTAAGAATTTTGTATATTATGAGTTAGGTTTTATCATTTTATAAATTTGAATTTCTTTTCATGTCTAACAATTGATCAAAATAAATTTACCTTGAAATTTTGTTCAAAAATAGAAACAAAAATTTAATAAAAGAAAAGACTAGCTTGCAAAATTATACAAGAAGATAGGTAAGATGGTAACTTACAGTTTCTCTTCATTCGTCTTGGCAGCGTGTCGTCGTTGGCAGTAGTACTTCGCTTGGTATTGTCGCAACAACCCATCTTGAAATTCGACATCCTGTCTGCGGCTCCAAAAATTGAAAGAAGGTTGTGTAGCGTACACAAACACAACACGAACACGACACGAGTCTGAACGTTTTCGATGTTTATTTGCACAGTGGAATATTTCGTACATAACTTTCATAAGTCATTTTGTAACTTCTTAAGTCTTAACAAGTGTCATATTTAAAACCTAACTTAATATCTACGAGACCCATTCCTAGGTCTAAGTCCAACCGGACTTCTAAGCCCTTCTGACCACTTCTCCAAGACCCTTCATTATATATTCGTTCTGTAACATCATACATATGTACTGTCTGACAATTTGACGTATAAAACGTGTGGGTTTGATATAATAAACAATTACAAACATGCATCATATATCAATTTGACAGGTGTGTAGCTGGTGTACTGTCTAACCCAACTGATTATTTTACAGCATTCACTGTCAATCAGTATTATGACTAAGATCGACTGTCATTCATTCATTTCAAAGTTTCATAGACAGAGTCTGTTGTTTACATTTTTTATCGTAACCGGTGCACTTGTAAAAATCACTTTAGTTTGAAAAATCAAAGTATGCAAAGAGCTATGGTACGGTCTCTACTTGAAATAAATTAAGCTAAACAATTTGAACAAATTAGAGAGAGGACCTTATAATGATGTTACAGACCAAGTTTGATGAAGATCCATCGAGCAGTTCATGAAAAGAAGTCGTTAAAGGTTTTTCTATTTTCAGCTCAAGGGGCCAAGCTAAACCATTTGAACAAACTCGATAAAGATCCATGCCAGGATGCTACTGACCAAGTGGGGTGTAATTCTAACCAGATTATTCGAGACAAGTATAAAAATCTGTATGAAAAATTATACATGTGGTTCAAATTTCTTTGCTAAAGTTTAAAAAACAAAAAAGTAGTTGAGTATGTCATGATAATGAGTATTGAAGATACACTGAAATCTGTATTAAAAATTATAC
>NW_026460547.1:0-8889 GCF_021730395.1 Mercenaria mercenaria | reverse complement strand
GATAAAATAGAATTTAAAAAAATTTTGCATTATTCATATGATTTGATAAAAACAAATTTAAGCTCATGATCTGGCAAGAAAAAAAAGGGGAGCGTAAAATATAAGTGTTCCATTTGAACTTTTTAAACCTGAGGTTTTGATTTTTATATTTTGTGTACTAATTGTTTTTTGACATTTTTTTCGATTTTGGCTGCATCTTTTAATCTGTGTTTAATGTCTTTTCCCTTTTAAAATTCCGCCTATTTTTGTTTTCCAGGAATAAAGTTAATTTATGCCCGACCCCGAATTCTTCAACGTTTTTATACGCTGGTTTTTCCCTAATCGAGAATTCAAGTCCCTTTTAACTGCTGTTCAATGTCAAAACATTCTTTTTTATGTTTTTCATCCCCTTTTTTTTTGAAAAACAAATAAGTTCTCGTCTAAAAAACTTCACGGGGGATAAAGAACGGCAATTTTCTACTTGTAAAATTTTTGGAGGGAGCGTCTAAAAGTCGCGGGGGGGGGTAAAACGGTCTAAATACGTTTGGGGAGCCGATTTCACATCGTTGTGCGAAAGGGCGGGGTTTCTTAATTCAGGTCTTTTATAGAAAATTTTGCGTCCGGAGCAAAAAAATGGGTCACATATAAGGGAGTCGCTAAATTAGGGGGTGTTAAGGCAGTCTGCGTAGTAGGTGTTAAAAAAAAGTAAATGTTTCGAAGTGAAATTTTTTCCTATTTTGATATAAGTTACGGACAAAATGGAATAAAAATTTTGTTAACTTGGAAGATCTTAAAGTATAGTTGTTAATAATTTTTCCCATGCATGTTTAAATTTAACTCCCCGCGGTGTGATTATATATAATAGAAAATGTTCTTTGACGTCAGGGGGTAATTATATTGGGCCTCAAGAGTTAAAGGAAAGGTTACGCAGACAGAAAAGGAAATCGATTTTGGTCAAAAAACTTGAGAACCATTTGACCTAGAACCTTAAAATTGATAGGGTGATGGACTTACAGAGTAATGCATGACCCCTATTTTTTTGGGGAGTCCTCCATCAAAGGTAAGGGTCACAGGGGCTGAACAAAAAAAAAACTTTTTTCCCAATCAAAATTAAAAACCACGACCAAAATGTTGAACTTAATAGGATGATTGGACATGAGAGTAATGACCCCAATTATTTTGGACATGCGGGTAATGCCCCCAATTGATTTTGATTTTGGGGTATTTTACCAAAGATCGGGGTCAAGGGACCCAAAAAACAAAAATTTGAGAACCACTGGGCCCCAAATGGTTAAAAAAATAGGGGGTCTGGACATGCCAAGAGATGATCCCATTGCAGCCAACCATCATTGTCTCTTTGACTTTTGTTCGTTCCTTTTGCTTCTTGCCTGTACAACTATGCATTAGGGGAGACATGCGCTTTTTAGCTCACCTGAGCATGAATTGCTCAAGAAGAGATTTTGTGATCGCCCGGTGTCCATTGTCGTTCGTCCATCGTCAACAGTTTCACTGTTAACACTCTAGAGGTCCAGTTTTTTGACCTAATTTTAACAAAACTTGGTCAGAATTTCCCCTTATAAATTTTGGGAAAATTTAGATTTGGTCATCTGGGGTCAAAAACTGGTCACCAGGCAAACAAAAAAAAAGCTTTTTCACACTCTAGAGGCCCAAAAATTTTGGCTCAATCTTGATGAAATTGGTAAAAATGTCCCCTCAATAAATTTTGGACAAGTTCATTTTGGGTCATTGGGTTAAAAAACTAGGTCCCCGGGGTCAAGTCAAAGGAAAAGCTTGTTTACCTTGTAGAGTTCACATTTTCTGACTATATTTTCATGAAACTTGGTCAGAATGTTAATCTTGATGATCTCTGGGTCCAATTTGAATCTAGGTAATGTAGGGTCAAAAACTAGGTCACTAGGTAAATCAAAGGAAAAGCTAGTTTACACTCTAGAGGCCACTTTTATGACCATATCTTAATAAAAACTTGGTCAGAATGTTGATCTTGATGATCTTTGGGTTTATAGGTCAGTAGAGCCATACAGGGCCTTCATGGCCCTCTTTTGTTAAATTGTGGTTGATTTTTTAAATTGAGAAGCATCAACTCGGTGTTAGCACTATAACCTGTCTCTTCCTGATGGCTAGATAAATATTGAGGTAAGCGAAAAACGAAAGTACACTTTGGCGGGTGGGGGTAAAATGACGTTACTTTCGACTGGTTAAAAATTTTTTTTAGCTACTGGCCTTAGTGAAAAAGGGTGAGCTTTGTGTCCCCCGTGTCCGTCTGGGCGTCGTAAAACAATTAAAATTGTTAAACTCTAAGGTCCATTTTTTGGCCCAAATCTTAATAATTTGGGTCGGAATGTTACCCTCAATAAAATCGGTTAAAAGTTCGTATTGGGTTTTTTGGGGGGTCAAAAACAGGCACCAGGTCAGATAAAAGGAAAACTTGTAAACACTCTAGAGGTACATTTTTGGGCCCAAACCTTAAATGTTTACCCTCAATGAAATCTTTGAAATTGGGGGGAAAAAAACAAAGTCAACAGGTAAAATAAAAGGAAAAGCAAAATTAACACTCTAGGGGGGGGTCCCAATATTTGGCCCAAATCTTAATAAAAGTTGGTCAAATGTTCCTTGATAAAATCTTGGATGATTTGATATTGGGGCCCTCTGGGGTCAAAACTGGTACCGGTTAATCAAAGGAAAAGCGGTTAACACTCTAGAGGTCAAAATTGGGGCCCCAATTAATAAAACTTGGTAAAAAATTACCCTAAAAAAGTTTTGGGCGAGATTGATATTGGGTCTCTGGGGTTAAAAAGGTCACCGGGTCAAATAAAAGGAAAAAAGCTTTTTTAACACTGAAAGGGCCAAATTTTATCCTGTTTTTCATGAAACGGTCAAATTGTTATTTTGATGATCTCTGGGCCCAATTGAACTAGGAAATGTAGGGCCCCAAAAACTGGGTCACTAGGTAAATAAAAAGGGAAAAAGCTAGTTTACATTTAAAGGGGCCCATTTAGCCCATATTTTAAATGAAACTTGGTCAGAATGTTGATCTTGATGATCTTTGGGTTTATAGGTCAGTAGAGCCATCGGGCCTTCATGGCCCTCTTTTTTTTTAAATTGGGGTTTGATTTTTTAAATTAAAACTTAAACTCGGTGTTACACTATAACCGTCTCTTCCTGTGGCTAGTAAATTTTGAGGTCAGAAAAAAACAAAAAGTACACTTTGGAGGGCGGTAAAAGACGTATACTTTCGACGGTTAAAATATTTTTTTAGCTCACCTGAGCACATGTGTAAATTTCTTTTGTGTCCCCTGGTCCTCGTCGGCGTCGTCAAAAAATTTGTTGTTAACATCTAGAGGTCACTTTTGGCCCAATCTAAGAAACTTGGCGGAAGTTACCCTCAATAAAATCTTGGATGATTTTCGAATTGGGGTTATCTGGGTAAAAAAAATTAGGTCCCCAGGTCAGATAAAAGGAAAAGCTTTTTAAACATCTAGAGGTCACGTTTTGGCCCAAACCCTTTAAATGTTTTACCCTCAATGAATTTTTAAAATTTGGGGTCAAAAGCTAAGTAACAGGTCAAATAAAAGGGAAAGTTTTTAACACTCTAGAGGTCACATTTTGGCCTAATCTTAATGAAATTGGTAGAATGAACCCTTGATAAAATTTGGATGAGTTTGATATTGGGTCCTGGGGTCAAAAATGGTCACAGGTTAAAAAAAGGGGAAAAAGCGTTTTTTTACTCTGAGGTCACATTTTGGGCCCAATTTAATAAAACTTGGAAAGAATGTTCCCCTCAATAAAGTCTTGGACGGTTTGATATTGGGTATCGGGGGTCAAAAAATAGGTCACCAGGTCAAATCAAAGGAAAAGCTTTTTTAACACTGTAGAGGCCACTTTATCCTGTATCTTCATAAAAACTGGTCAAAATTTTAAATTTTATTATCTATGGTGGGTTTTAAAATTAGGTCAGGGGGGTAAAAAAAACTAGGTCCAGGGTCTTTAAAAGGAAAAGCTTGTTAAAACTTTGGAGGCCCTTTATGCTGTTTTTTCATAAAACTTAGTCAAAATGAAAATTTGGTAATCTTTAGGTAAAGTTCGAACCCGGGTCCTGTGGGTTGTAAAACTAGGCCGGGGGTAAAATAAAAGGGAAAAGGCTTTTTTTAAACTGGGGGCCCACTTTTATGACCATTTTTCATGAAATTGGGCAGAATGTTAATTTTGTTATCAAGGTCAAGTTAAATCTGGGTCAGGTGGGTCAAAAACTAGGCACTGGGTAAATTCAAAAAAAAAAGTACTTTTAACATTTTTGCGGCCACATTTCTGACTGTATCTTCATGAAACTTGTCAGATTTTAAAATCTTGGTAATCTTTAGGTCAATTTGAATCTGGGCATGTGGGGTCAGAAACTAGGTAAGGGGTCAAATAAAAGGGAAGATTTTTAACACTTTAGAGGCCATTTATGCCAATCTTAATGAATCGGGTCGATTGTTAATCTTGATGATCTTTAGGTCGTAGGTGGGTGAGCAATACGGGCTATGGCCCCCCTTGTTTAAACAGGATCTGGTTTTTTGATTTTAGGGTCGACTAAAATATCTTTTTGAGCTGTTAAAATTTGCAAAGGGGTAAAATTAAATGGTTAATGTTTGCAGATTGACGTAGGGGGTTAAAAATCTCCCTTTGGGACTTGTATCTTTTGATAAACAAGCTGGGATTTTAGACAACTATCAATATTAGTTTGAAAAGGGATTTCCCGGGTACTCGATTTAAATTTTTTTGTATTTTTGAAGGGCAACATTGGGTTCGAGATATGATTTTTGGACAGAGGACTTTTTTTTTCTGAATTTATTTTTTTTACCCGGGGGTTTTCTGTCCCGGCGGGGACCCGGGGAAAATGAAAATGCGGGGGAAAAATTTTTCCCCCGGCGGGGAATGCCCTAATGCAAAAAACATGGGGTGCCAACAGCGTGGCACTTTTCCCTATTGTTTTTAAGGAAGCTTTAAAATTTTTTATGTAAAAAAGCCGCCCGCTTGCTCAGTAGGGAAGAGCATTTGGTCTACGGATCCGGGTTGTGGTTCGATCATCGGGTGGGGTTGTTTCCCTGACTATTTGGGAAACGATTGGTTGAAATCATTAGTCCCCCACCTCTGTTTCCGTGGGGAAGTTTGGGAGTTCTTGCGGAGAAAAAAGGTTTGTACTGGTCAATCCCGGACCTGGTTGGTTAATGCCCGCCGTTAAAGACGAAATACTGTTAAAAATGGCGTTAAACCCAAAAAAAAAAAAAATTTTTGTGAAACGCTGGCCCCAATTTTTAAAATTTTGCACAAAGGTTCTTGGTGACCCCCTGCCAGATTATTTAAATTATTCCACATCAAAAAAATGGCTGCCCGGGGGCGTGTCACTTTTTTTCCAGAAAACCCTTTTAGCTTAGGTGCCAATTTGCTAGGGGGGCCTTTATATTTGGCATGTGTATCAGATTTGAATTTTACCATTATTGCCCTAGGGTTTAAAAGGGGTGTTATGAATAACATAGAAAAAAACCCAACTTGTTTTACCAAACCCCAAAAGAAGTTGTAGCAGGTGACGCTTTAGGTCAAGACCCCCTTTTTTTTAGAATTTTTCCTTTTTTAGTTTCTATTAATTTTTTTGTAATTTTTTGCCCCCGAAGGGAGGCATATTGTTTTAAATGTCCGCCGTTCGTTTTCCAACGTAACTTTTTGGAAGGCACTTTACTGCGAAAAACCCCTCACCCCGAACCTTCAAACCTTAAATTCACATGTATTTGTACTTTTTGAGTCACCCCCCCTACTGATGGGGGCCCAGGTCAAAGGTCAAGGTCACAGGGGGAACGTTTAAATTTTTGCATGAAACACTTTACTCGCAACCCCGCCCCCGGACCCTTTAAACTTCCTTTCTGATAGTACTTATTGAGTACACCACCCCTATTGACTTTGGGGTCACCGGTCAAAGGTCGGCACAGGGGGGCCCAAAGTTAACTTTTTGCAAGAAGGGACTTTACCACGAACCCCTGCACCCAGGGCTTAAAACTTCACATGCAGGTAATACTTTTTGGTAACCCCCCTACTGACTTGAGGTCACCAAAACAAAGGTCAAGGTCACAGGGGCTAACGTTAACTTTTTGATGAAGGCACTTTACTGCGAACCATGCAGCCAAAACCCTTTAAATTCACTGCTGATAGTACTTATAGATACCCCCCCCTACTGACTTTTGGGAAACCCAGGGCAAAGGGCAAGGTCACAGGGGGCCCAACGTTAACTTTTTTCTGAAGGGGACTTTACTCGCAACCACTGACCCAGGACCTTCAAACTTCACGTGCTGATGTCTTTTGAGTACCTCACTCCTATTTACTTTGTGGTCACCAGGCAAAGGTCAAGGTCCAGGGGCCAACGTTAAACTTTTTGCATGAAGGCACTTTTCTCACAAACCCTTCACCCAGGGCTTCAAATTCACAAAGATAGTACTTATTGAGTAAACCCAACCTACTGACTTGGGGGTCACCCGGTCAAAGGTCAAATCACGGGGCCCAAAGTTAACTTTTTGTATGAAGGACTTTATGGGAACCCCTTCACCAGGGCCTTAAACTTCACTATGATAGTACTTATTGAGTAAACCACCCCACGACTTTGGGTCACCAGCTCAAAGGAAGATCACCGGTCAAAGGGCAATTGCGCTGGGGGGCATTTGCACCATAGTGACAGCCTTTTTATTACTGGCCATGGGGGAAAAAACGGATACTTTCTGTGATACAAAATACATGTTTCATCCCCTTGTTAGGTGTATTTTTCCTATCCTTCTTGGTAAGGTGTCTTGGACTTATAAAACTTATATTTCTTGCAGGCTAAACATTTCAGCCGTGTTGTACGATTGCGTTAGGAAATAAACTAGATCTAGTCATAATTTTTAAAATTAAAGAATTTAATAATAATCACATGTGTCTCTAGTTGCGGGTTTTCATAGTTATCTTTCTGGGCTCTGTAACATTTTGATACAATAAAATTTAAATTTTTGAACAACTTTAGTTTCAATTTTTTTTCTTTAAAAATGCCACTTAAACAAAAAGTTTGATATAAACCGAAAAACGAATGATCATCAAAAGCTAGATCTACTTTCAGTTTCATTTTGCATTTACTCGGCTCTTTCAAAATTTAAATTTTCTTTTTAAAAACAACTTTTTTGGGTTTCAGTTTCTGATTGAACAAAAATCCAGCGTATTGTTTGATGCTCAGTTGTTAGGTGAGCACATTTTCCTTTCCTTCAAAAAAGTGAGGCCAAAAATTGCGAAAAAAAATGGAAATTTAGTAGTCCCGGGACCGGATGTCAAGCTGAAAATTTTTTTTAAAAAAGTATAATTTTGTAACCTTATTTTCTCACAAAACTTCAGCTTGACACAGGTAGGCTCACAATGAAAATCGAGATGTTGGGTAAGCATGTAAAAAAGGGAAAAGTCACGGACCTCGAGTTTTTAAAAGGTTGGTCATACAAAAAACTTGGTTTTTAAGTTTTTTAAGTCTAGTTTTTTAAAGTTTTGATCTTTTTTGTTTTTGACAGTTAAACTTTTGTTTTGGGGTTTTCTATTTAATTATTTATGGGTCCATTCTAAATTTTCATAATCGTTTTTTCAGCTATGGGAAATTTTTGATGCGTTGGGGCCCCTCTGGGAGGTTGCACTGTAGCTTTTTTTTTCCCTTTAAAAAGGTAGTCCCGTCTGGGGTTTCCCGAGTTATAGCCCCTTAAAGGACCAAAATTTGCCAAAATTTTGGGTTTTGAGCATATGAGTTTCATTTATGGTTTGATTTTTAAAAAAATTGCAAAATTCTTTTAAACAAAAGTAAACAAATAAAGGTTTTTTTTTTCGATTTGTACAAAAATTGGCAGAATGTTTTTTAAAAATTGGTCACCAGGTCAAAACAATTTTTTTTTTTTTTTTGGGTTTAACGTCACACCGACACAATTATAGGTCATGATTATAGCGACTTTCCAGCTTTGATGGTAGAGGAAGACCCCAGGTGCCCCTCCATGTATTATTTCATCACAACCGGGCACCTGGGTAGAAACACAGAATCCTTAAGCCAGCTGGATGACTTTCTCACATGAAGAATTCATTGCCCCAAGTGAGGCTCGAACCCACATCGATGAGGGGCAAGTGATTTGAAGTCAGCAACCTTAACCACTCGGCCACGGCCCCTAGGTCAAATCAAAGAAAAAGCTTGTTAACACCCTAGAGGCCACATTTATGACCCTGTCTTCATGAAACTTGGTCAGAATATCTAGATGATTCCAATCCAAAGTTCAAAACTGGGTCTTACAGTATCTAAAACTAGGTCACCAGGTCAAATCAATGGAAAAGCTTGTTAAGACTCTTGAGGCCATTATCTTCATGAAACTTGGTCAGAATGTTTATCTTTATGATTCCTAGGCCAAGATCAAAACTGGGTCATGTAGGTTTAAAAACTAGGTCACTTGCTCAAATCAAAGGAAAAGCTTGTTCATCCTCTGCTACAAGTGATAGGGGGTTATAGGAATGGTCTCTGTCCGTCTTCTGTCCTTCTGTCTGTCAGTAACATTTTGTGTCCACTCCGTATCTCCTAAACCCCTTGAAGGATTTTCATGAAACTTGGGTCAAATGATCACCTCATCAAGAGGATGTGCAGAACACAGTCAGCCATGTTGGCTCAAGGTCTGCCCAATACCATCAACCCTTTCACTATCCACAACAACAACGGGGGATATAGCTGTCTGTCAGACAGCCTTGTTAACACTGAAGAGGCCTATCTTCATGAAACTTGGTAAGAATGTTTGTCTTGATGATTCCTAGGCCAATTTAGAAACTGGGTCATGTGGGGTCCTATTTTCATGAAACTTTGTCACAATGTTTATCTTGATG
>NW_026460546.1:0-6258 GCF_021730395.1 Mercenaria mercenaria | reverse complement strand
GCTATGGATGGGTCTTGCGCATGACATGTCATCTCAATATAGGAACATTTATCCAAGTAATTTTAAAATCCATTCATCAATGGCAGTTATGGACCGGACAAGAAACAGACCATGTTAACCTTTAACCTCTAAGAGTGACCTTGACCTTGGTGATAGGGCTCTGGATCTCGCGAATGACATGTCGTCTCATTATGGGGAACATTTTTATGCTATGTAATTTCAAAATCCCTTCATGGATGGCAGAGTTATGGACTGGACACGAAACAGACCCTGTTAATGGTCCGAGAGCTCACGGACTTTTATTGCAACAATTGAGGCCAAAAGAAGTTTATACATTTTTGGAAACAATATTTCATATCCTCCATGAAAACAAATTTCTTAAGTGTCAAAGCCGTGCCTATCTATATTGTGTTCACTTATGTTTGTGATAGGGGAGGTAAAACTCACTTGTGAAAATATTAGGGGGTAGGGTAACGTTTACGTCTACCATTTTTTTACTGTTTAATTACAGTAAATATTTGATTGTCAGTAAACGTATATATGTCAAACAATGACAGCAATAAGAAATTCATCAAAATGTAATGAAAGGTGAACTTGATATTCAAGGTCAAAGGTCAAATTTATGTGAAAATCACAAAAATTGGCAAATTTGAAATTTATTTTTATTCTCAGAAAATAGTTTGTCATCATAAGTGACTCATCTTTGTCTATGTAATGTGTATATATCAGCAAAAATCAGAAATACAGATATTATTGCAAAAAGTCAAGGTAAGCCCTAATAACTGAAGGTCAAAGTTCATTTTCATGAGAAAATGTGAAAAATGTTAGCTTTACTTTTTTCTAATCTGTTTAATATGTCTTCACATTATTAGTTGCTGAATTTAATTCGTTTTAATGTTTGTATGTCAGGCAAAGTCAGCAGTGCAGATGTAACCCCAAAACCGCCAAGGGTAAAGCTAATATCAAAGGTCAAAGGTCAAATTTGTGTGAAAAAATGCATAAATAGCTTCCTGTTTGAAAAATAACAGATACCTTTTTTCATTATTAGTAATTGCTCGTGATTTAGTTTGATGTATATATGTCCCTAAATGTCAGTAATGAAAATAAAGTCTGGAATGAGTCAAGTTCAAATGTGATATTAAGGGTCAAAGGTCATTTTCAAGTTAAAGAATGAAACATAGCTCTTTAACTTTTTTTTTGTTCATAGTATCTTGTCGATATTAGTCAATGATATCAGTTCATTTTAATGTATAAATGTTAGGCAATGTCTGGTATGCACATATAATTTCAAAACATTCAAGGTCAACCATAATATCAAAGGTCAAAAGTTTAAAAAAGTGAGTAAAATGCTGCAATAATATCACCTATTTGTAATTATTATTATTGTTTTAAAAGTATTTGTTTTGTCATGTTAGGAACTGTCGTTGTTCATTTTACTGTATATATGTCAGACGATGTCATGAAAGAGAAAATAAGTCAAGGTCAAACCTGGTATTAAAGGTCAGGGGTCATTTTTGCATAAAAGATCAAAATGTAGTATACTTACTCATTACTATGTTCAAAAATAGCTTGTTGTTATAATTCACTGTTAGCAATTTATTTTAATGTAAACATGTCAAGCAAGGTCAGCAATGTAGGTCTTAAGTCAAAGCCAAACCTATTACCAAAGGTCAAAGGTCAAATTTGTGTGAAAATAAGCGAAAACACCATTTTTGAATGATTTTTCTTTATTGTTTTAGGGTATTTTTGTCAAAACTAGTAACTGATTATTATTCATTTTAAAGTATATTTAACAGAAAATTAGTCAACATCGACCTCACACTAAAGGTCAAAGGTGAGGGTCTTCAAGAACCTCGCCAGTATAAAAAAAATTACTGGAACAAGTTGGGGAGCCAATGGAAAGATCCTATGGCAAGCCTACACAGACAGACACCGTTCGGCCAATAGCAGAGTACGCATCCACCTCGTGGGGTAACCGCTTCCTAAACCTGTAGAGATGATACAGATAAACAGGACAAGGTACAAAATTCAGGCATGAGGATAATTCTGTGAGCAATGAAAACAACTCCAATAAAAGAAATGGAAAAGACAGCCAACCTTGAGCCATTAGTAACAAGACGAGAGTACATTATGCAGACAGAGAAGGCAAGGAGACTACCATCACATCCACTTCACTCAAAACTCGAGAGCAGAACAAAGAACGGACTGAAACGACAGAGTCTCAAACATATCGTTAAAGAACTACAAAAAAGGAAAGCAACAGCACTGGACGCAGAGGCAGAGCCGCCTGTACCCGATCAACTGGTTCCTAGACATTGTGTTTCGAAGATCAGATTGGAGGTGCCAGGACTAGAAGAAAAGGGAAAACAGCATCAGGCTCACAAAAAATCTCTAACGCTAGAAATGATCAATTACCGCTATACAGCACACTTTTGGATCCAAGAATATACCAATGGATCAGTGGAAAAAACAGTTCAGAATGTTGGGAGTGGTGCCTACATCAAATTTTCAAACAGCTCCACTCTCACACTCTCTTATCCAGTCGGCAAGAGACTTCAACTTCAGAGCAGAGATGCAAGCCCTCACATCTGCCACACTCCAACTGTATGAGCGAGGAGAAATGGGACAGAATATTGTTTTCCTAACTGACTCCAAGTCAACTCTTCAGGCTCTCTCAGCCGGTCCATCAGACATCTTAACGAGACAGCTGCTAACAGGCATCAATCTCCTGTCTGAGAGAAACAAGGTAGCAGTTCAATGGATTTCTGCACATGTGGGCATAGCCGGGCATGAAGCTGCAGACAAACTTGCAAAGGAAGCACCCAAACGAATACAGCCCCAACCTCCAACTTCATACAGAGAAGCTCACACTCTACTGATGAACAGCTTTGCGTCAGACCAGAAGAACATAAATGGAGGAGGCTACCTGCCCAATCATGACAGTCTACACAATCAGGCACAGCCAAACAACTATCCTCCGTCTGCGCACAGGAGACTGTGGCCTGAGAAAACATATGAAGAAGCTGGGTGTTTCAGAGACAGCTAAATGCCAGTGCGGATTAGAGGAACAAATACCATTCAACATCCTGCAGAGCTGCTCCTATCTGGAAGAAGCACGCCAGAAAGTTTGGCCAACAGACATCTAATTTGAGACCAAATTTGTTGTGAGATGCCAGCGACCTGCAGAATACGGCGCATTTCATTGCCGCATCTAATCTTAAAATATAAAACGGCCATAAGAAGATGAAACGCAGTAAGTAATTAAGTAAAGGTTAACATTAAAATGAATTAACATCAAGTTATAACGACAAGCTATTTTTTAACAAAAAAAAATAAAATAACAGTGCTAACTTTGAATTTTTACCCGAAAATGAATTTTAGCCTTTAACATCAGGGCTGATCTATAGACTCAGGTCTGATGAAATCTTCATTGTTGACATTGACCCATAAATAATTAATATATATATTAATGACAAAATACCTTTAAACATTGAAAAGTATTGCAAAAATGCTATTTTTGCAATCTTTCACACAAATTTGACCTTTTACCTTTGATATTAGCTTTACCAATTACTGTTTCTGAAATAAGATCTGTATTGCTGACATTGCCTTACAATTAAACATAAGAAAAACAACTATTTTCAATGAAAGAAATGACAAGTTAATTTATAACGAAGAAAAAATACATGCTGTATTTTGAATTTTTTTAATATGAAAATGATATTTGACCTTTAATGCCAGGTTTCCCATTGACTAATTTTTCATTATCATTTCAACAGTGATATTGTCTGTTATAGATATTTTAAAATGAATAATGATCAGTTTTACTAGTAACAAAGTACCTTAAAACAATAAAGAAAAATCATTGCAAAAATGCTGCTTTTTGCGAATTTTTACACAAATTTGACCTTTGACCTTTAATAATAGGTTTGCCTCTGACTTATTGGGATAAGACCTATATTTCTGACCTTGCTTAACATGTATACATTAAAGTAAATTGGTAACAATGAATAATAACAACAAGCTATTTTTGAACAAAGTAATGAGTAAGTATGCTGCATTTTTGTGTTTTTTATTCTAAAATGACCCCTAACCTTCAATACCAGGTTTGCCCTTGACTTATTTTCTCTTCCATGACATCGCCTGACATATATACAGTAAAATGAACAACTATCAATTACTTGAATAACGAAACAAATACTTTTAAACGATGATAACTATTACCAACAGGTGATATTATTGCAACATTTTACTCACTTTTTGACCTTTGTCCTTTGATATTATGGTTGACCTTGAATGTTTTGAAATTATATGTGCATACCAGACATTGCCTAACATTTATACATTAAAATGAACTGATATCATTGACTAATATCGACAAGATACTATGAACAAAGCGAAAAGTTAAAGAGCTATTTTTCATTTTTTTTACTTGAAAATGACCTTTGACCCTTAATATCACATTTGAACTTGACTCATTCCAGACTTTATTTTCATTTCTGACATTTAGGGACATATATACATCAAACTAAATCACGAGCAATTACTAATAATGAAAAAAGGTATCTGTTATTTTTTAAACAGGAAGCTATTTATGCATTTTTTCACACAAATTTGACCTTTGACCTTTGATATTAGCTTTACCCTTGGCGGTTTTGGGGTTACATCTGCACTGCTGACTTTGCCTGACATACAGGCATTAAAACGAATTAAATTCAGCGACTAATAATGTGAAGACATATTAAACAGATTAGAAAAAAGTAAAGCTAACAGTTTTCACATTTTCTCATGAAAATGAACTTTGACCTTCAGTTATCAGGACTGACCTTGACTTTTTGCAATAATATCTGTATTTCTGATTTTTGCTGATATATACACATTACATAGACAAAGATGAGTGACTTATGATGACAAACTATTTTCTGAGAATAAAAATAAATTTCAAATTTGCCAATCTTTGTGATTTTCACATAAATTTGACCTTTGACCTTGAATATCAAGTTTGCCTTTCATTCCATTTTGATGAATTTCTTATTGCTGTCATTGTTTGACATATATACATTTACTGACAATCAAATATTTACTGTAATTAAACAGTGAAAAAATGGTAGACGTAAACGTTACCCTACCCCCTAATATTTTCACAAGTGAGTTTTACCTCCCCTATCACAAACATAAGTGAACACAATATAGATAGGCACGGCTTTGACACTTAAGAAATGGGTTTTCGTGGAGGATATGAAATATTGTTTCCAAAAATGTATAAACTTCTTTTGGCCTCAATTGTTGCAATAAAAGTCCGTGAGCTCTCGGACCATAACATTTGACCACTAAGTGTGACATTGACCTTAGAGCTAGGGGTCTCATTCTTGCGCATGACACGTCGTCTCGAATTTCTTATTGCTGTCATTGTTTGACATATATACATTTACTGACAATCAAATATTTACTGTAATTAAACAGTGAAAAAATGGTAGACGTAAACGTTACCCTACCCCCTAATATTTTCACAAGTGAGTTTTACCTCCCCTATCACAAACATAAGTGAACACAATATAGATAGGCACGGCTTTGACACTTAAGAAATGGGTTTTCGTAGAGGATATGAAATATTGTTTCCAAAAATGTATAAACTTCTTTTGGCCTCAATTGTTGCAATAAAAGTCCGTGAGCTCTCGGACCATAACATTTGACCACTAAGTGTGACATTGACCTTAGAGCTAGGGGTCTCGTTCTTGCGCATGACACGTCGTCTCATTATGGTGAACATTTATGCTAAGTTATTTTAAAATCCCTTTATGGATGGCAGATTAAAGCCTTGACAAGAATCTACACGGATGCATACATGCACAGCTGCACGGACAGTGTGATTTTAATATGCCCAACTTTGGGGGCATATAAAAACTTGTGAAGAAGACATTACAGGGATGATATGGATCAAGTTAAATGAAGATCCACCAAGCAGTTCAAGAGAAAATGTAAAAAGAATAAGATAATTCTATCTTATCTCATGTGTCCCCTTATAGGGGTCATGTGCCAACCCTTTCCCCATTTGAAGAGATTTAACAGAGGATTTTTAAGAATGCTACAGGCAAAGTTTGATGAAGATTCATTAAGTGCTTCATGGGACAGGTTGTTAAAATGAATTTCTATTTTTTGATCCAGTGGCGCAAAGGAGACAACAAGTGCCCCAATATGAATACACAAGAGGGTCATGATGACCCTATATCGCTCACCTGTTAAACTTAGCTTGGGAAT
>NW_026460545.1:0-10435 GCF_021730395.1 Mercenaria mercenaria | reverse complement strand
CATCGCCTCGCACGTATTTTATCACCATTATGATATAACATATAATGATATTTCCAAAAACAGCAAGTTACTACTACAACAACGTTAGAACATATTGACATATGTCAAATCATACATGTAGAAAATGTACCGTTTTTATTGTGAAGAAACGATTATGCCAACTTGATTGACTGTCAAGCTGTTATGTCACAGCTTCAACACTTTCTTTTCTGTGTATGAATGCCTCACTGCTTCTGTAGAAAAGTAGAAAACACGTGTTCAATTGTCAGAAATAAGTCCAGAAAATCGCTAAAGAAGTTGTTGATTATTTTCGCATACATTCTAATTGGCAACTACATATTCCACGTAGAAGCTCTGTGTAACGTTAAATAAATGCAGTTGATATTGAGTTGATATAAGGGTAACTTCATATTAGTGTTTATCAAACAAAGTTGCGCGAGTGTATGGCAATTCTTACTTTTGAATAATTTTGATGATATTCAATCATAATTCATTGTAAGTATTTTTTATGTTATTAAAAAAAATATATTTTCCAAAATCTTAAGTCGGAGATGTCTGATTTCTTTTTACGCTTTTAGTTCACAAGAGCACAACGTGCTCAATGTAAACTGTTGTGATCACTCACAGTGCGTCTTCTGTCCGTCCTCAACGATTCCTTTAAATGATATCACCCCTGCAACTGCATGGTCATACCTTGGATTATCCTCTACCATATTTTTTTTAAAGAATTCCATTCGCTGCAGAAATGTTGTTGCCCGGCAATGGAAGTGAAAATATGTACCAATTTTAAAGTATTTTTACAAAAATGATCCTCTTCTAAGGTTACCAGCTTATTTCGATTGAATGCAGTGGGGAGAGGACGTGTTAAATCACTATATGCATATTGTGGAAACTATGAAATTATTCAGGTCAGAAATTTCTGGTCTATTTTCAAAATAGATTATAAGAACTATTTAGCTAACCCTCTATCAAGGTTATTTGTTAATAAATTATTTCGATTTATCAAAACGCATGGCCGCGAGATCCTCTATATTCATTTGTTAGAACTTTAAAAACCTTTTTTGCTTTAAACTTTTAATGTGTGATTTTAACTCATTTCACTTAAATGTTTCTGTAGTGACCCTCTACCAAGACTGTTCGAATCAACCAGATTTGTCAATTACATTTCCATCATAAGGCGATCTCCTGTTTCCATATCCCTTCAAATAAAAAAAGTCGCAACATTCATTTATGCAAAATATGTTATTCATCCAATGTACGAGTGTATGCAAATATTTTGATATACATAAATAAGACTTATTATTTTATTAATATTAAATAATAACATTTATTTTGGCGCATCAAGCTTGGTGTGTATCCAAGGTTACCAAATTAAATTTGGTATTTGGATACACTCGGCATTTTCCGTATCCAGTAATCATTAGCGTGTGACCACTGGTCAGTCAATAGTCGGCATGTGTACAACCAACAGAAAATGAAATGGTTTCAAAATATATCTGTCAACATCGTTATTTTGCTTCAAGTAGAATGCTTAGCTTGGTCTGGCATTGGTACAAAATGCTGTCAATTATCGTAAAAATGGATATTGGCGGCGAAAACCAGGATTTCAAAGGTAATTTTTATCCTCGAAATTTTTGTTTGTTCGCACTCGTGAAATCACAATTGAGTTTATGAAAATGGCATGGCATCTAGCATTAACATTGTTAAGAATATTGCAGCTGTATTAAACATACATTTGAAGTAAAAGTTTGGTGCCACTTGTAACCTAGTAGAAATAATGAATGTTGTTTCGTATTTTCTCGGGAACCAATAATTTCTCGGTGGTCGTATACTCGTAATAAAATTAATTACATTGGTGACACACGTCATTCATTAGTATCATTCTACGTGCAACCAACTATTTAGACAAAATGTATTCTCTTAAATGTAAATGTACGCGTCCGAGGAAATGCGCTAAGTTGTCGTTTTAGTCGTGCTGTCCGATTATGTCTATCCGAAAATTTGCTAGTCAGATAAACACGCGAAGTCTCGTTGGTAAATGCCTGTTAGAAAAATATAGATTATTGTTATTATGTGGGATAGGTATGGATTATATCATTAGATAGGCATGTTTTCCTATCAGGTCGGGCTATTGTCTATCTAAATTAAATGTTGTATGGATTACAAATTGTTTGTACTCGGAAATTGTTGTTGTTTACTACATAGGAACGATAACTACGGTTTCAATACTCATGTTTAGGCCAGGATAGAAGTATTAAAAAACTTGGTTTAATACACTTACGTAATAGGGTAATTGCCAGGAAAATATATGGATTTAATTTCATTTAAGTAATTGTTATTTTTATACTCGTAGAGTCTGAAAGAATGTTTGTATGGAAATACTGTACATTGTATAAAGAAACAAAACACTTGTGATCATTGATATTAATGCCACCTATCACAGTACTCTGTCTATGGTCAGAATTAAGGCACAACGATCTGAGGTAAATGTCATTATTGAAGTTTTTAATTTACCATTTGTTTACTGCCTTGCATTTTAATTTAATAGACATCCTGCATATCCTTATTAGTCTAAATAATGAGACCTCGTGTAGGTCGATTTTACATTCTGATATTTTACGTTGAATATTTACCAGTCCAAAAAAAAAAAAAAAATAACAATATATATATAACAATATTCAAGGCCTGAGTACAATTACTGGGACTAGCATGTCCTAGGCCTTTAGTAAGATCAGTGATAGAGAATTTTGGGGGAGAATTTAGCTGCTTATACAAATATAATTCACATGGGGAAAGTTACAAAGACTATATCGTATATAACAACATTATTATCAATTACACAATTTTGTTAACTTATAAATGAGCATAGCATTCCGACACGATTATCCACTACAATAATCTGGCAGATAAGTACTTGCCTTGAAAGTAATCCATGTAATTTATGGCTGAATAATTTAATTTTGTGTATGTTAATTGAATATATAGATAAATTTTATTTGAGGTCAGTATTTGTACACTTCAGTCGTTTCAATCGGTCTTCATAGAAGGAAGGGATTGTACTTTCGTACAGGCAGTAATTTTGTCGGCAGTTATTAAGCTAATTCTCTTAATTAATAAATATTTAGCATGATCACTTGGTTCTAATGTTTCTTTTGTAGATACTTTTACATCTAGCATATAATATTATGTCTGCTAAATTGGATGGCATGGTTTAATCATGCAGTCACCCAGTTCGGTTTCTATTTACTTTGTCATGTTACAAATTAGCTTCAGTATAACTGCACTTCCACACTCTATAAAAGCAGGATAACTGAATAATAACAAATTTGCTTATTAAGGAAATACACTCTGCATAACCACATGTTGTAAAAAGTCTGTTCAATTTTCATTACAGTGCGAAAATGCTCAACTTCTAACTTAGGTATTACAAATTTCTGTATTTAATATGGTACCAACACCAAGTTTTATACTGCAAGACAATGGTACTATTACAGGCAAAATTAATGTGTTTCACCTGGTAACTTTTAAGCCTGATTCACATTTAATGGGGATGATTGGGCAAAGAACTGGTCCCTGTGCCTGTGGTCTCATGATCGCAGCTTAAATAATATATAATGTTCTGAAACAGGTAAATTTAAGGGATATGGAGGAAACCGTAAATTCATTAGTCCAATGTTGCAAACATATAAAATCCCAAAACAGATTATAGTTAAGCAATTAAAAACAATTTTAGCATTTAATATACATACATATTTAGGTTGGCAGTCACAAATAATCTAGCGTACAATAATAAGAAATGTTAGTAACTAAACAAAAGTATTATTCTAAGAGTAAGGTTCGTTATGTGAATGTTTTAAGGGTGACAATCTTGCGAATTTGCATGACAAACAGTCTGTCTGTTTTTGATATTTTCAATTTGTCTTTTATGCGATGAGTCTATAATTTATAAACAACAAAAAGAAAACAACAACAGCAACAAAAATCTTCCATGATTCAGTTTGGTTTAAAAATAAATTGGAAAAAATAAAAATAAATAGGGCGATGATTATAATATAAATTTTGTAGTAGTGACAGGTCGGAGCTTGAATTCCACATTATCGTGTTACAATTGAAACAGAAACTGTTTCACCATTAATGGTAAATATATAAGTTGGATGTGATTAAAGGGCTTTAATTAAAAGAAATTATTGAATCATTGCTTTACTTTAATTTTAACTGTTTGTATGAAAAATTTAACTGTATGAAAAAGAAACAATAACACAAAATTTACATCAGAAATAGAGCGCACGAAATATCATTCAAGGCCTAATTTGTGCATTAGACAATTTATATTTTGTCATTATGTCGGTTAGAACATCCATAAGTATCATTAATAATAATAATAATAATAAAAAAAAAAATGGGTATCACTGATTCAGTATGAATACAGTTGGTACAGGATCAAGTAATTGGGCAACATAGCTGACTTTGTCCTGAAGGCAGGAGCCTGATAAAGCAGGATAAAAGATGTCATAGTCATCATCATTAATTTTGAAATAAACAGAAGTTGTCAAAGGCTGCAAGTTTCTAAGACAACTTTGATTAGGTTTGTAGTAGGTCATTAGAATTTTGGGGGAATAAATTTCTCAAATTTATTGTGGCGGAAAATTCTATGACTGGGCGAGCAGGCGGGCGCATGCTCTTGTAGAATATAGGTCAGATTTAATGTTACAATCTTTTGGTGGTTGTATGTTGTTGTTGTTGTTGTGATGTATTCTGCTAGGTCGGTTGACAGTATATCGAACCATTGGTTGCTTGTCTGTTGTTAAAGTGATACTAACAGCTAGCTCTGTTAACACTTTAGTGTGTTAACCGCTAGGTCAGTTAAATTGTGTTAACCGCTAGGTCGGTTAAAGTGTGTTAACCGCTAGGTCGGTTAAAGTGTGTTAACCGCTAGGTCGGTTTAAAGTGTTAACCGCTAGGTCGGTTAAAGTGTGTTAACCGCTAGGTCGGTTAAAGTGTGTTAACCGCTAGGTCGGTTATAATGTGTTAGCTGTGTCGATTTAAAGTGTGTTACCGCTATGTCGGTTAACGGATAGGTCAGTTTACAGTGTGAACTAGGTTTTGCCCATTACTACGTAGCGTAATTCCTAGTTTCACAAGTCCGCAGTCTGCAGTTGCTATTTTAATCAATTTATTGAAAACATGCGCTTGCTTGCTCGCCAGTCAGTGGGCCTGATATCATGCGGCCTTTTCTGCCACTTATTAATATGATTGATATACATTTTGTTCAATACCCTTTGGTGTAACTTGTTTGTATGTTGAAGTGTTGACCTGGAATAAAGTATTATCACTTATATAATGTTGCTAGTTATTTCCTTGAGAAGTCCTAAAATAAGACTTATTATTTTATTAATATTAAATAATAACATTTATTTTGGCGCATCAAGCTTGGTGTGTATCCAAGGTTACCAAATTAAATTTGGTATTTGGATACACTCGGCATTTTCCGTATCCAGTAATCATTAGCGTGTGACCACTGGTCAGTCAATAGTCGGCATGTGTACAACCAACAGAAAATGAAATGGTTTCAAAATCCCACCCACCACTCCCATTTAGGTGCCATGCCATTTACTTGCCATATTGTTAGTGGTACATGTCAGTGAATATCTAGTAGGTCACCATTTGCAACCTATAATATTATATATATATATATATAAAAAAAAAAAAAAAAAAAAAAAGATGCAAAATTGATCTGTTTTAAATGGTTCAGGATTGCAGGTGTTTGGCAGTTTCATGTCTCTGTATAGTATGGAGCATAGTTTAAATTATTCGAGATCAATTTAACAAGTTTGTTTTTAGTAGAGTAGCTGGTACATGTATGGTGACATATTTTGTTATTTACAATGTTTAATATCCATGTATTTTGCAGTATACTGCCGGTGGAGTTTTATATATTTTCAGGCTGTTTATGCAGTAAGGAAGGAAAGTTGTGAACAGTCAGTAAATAAAAATGGACAATATACCACGCACAAATGGTATACCAAGCACAAATGGAAGGAGTACAAACAATATTTAAAACCATTATGTGATGCCTGTTTAACACGGATATACATACAAGCTAAATTACTAAGCTAGTCAAGTGGATTGTATAAATCAAATTTATCCAGAGCCTCTGGGAATGTGGAATAGAAACTTGAAAGCAACAAGTTTAGAAACTAGAATGACTTTAATTAACAACAGCTACAAATGTCACAATAATTGTTTTAACATGAACTTTCCATTTGATCCATCACAAAGCAGGAAAATTCACAAACGCTGGAATCCTAAAACTTATATACAAATTAGACACACCTTGTCTATTGGGACAGGCCTTGTCACAAACAAACAGTAATTGCCTGTAACAAAACTAGGAGACATACAAAGGGAATTGTTCAAAAAATATCAGCTGCGTGGCACTTACCAGGACATTAGCTTAGTATGTCATGACAGGACAGTGAGTAAGATGACAATATTACAATAGCAAGAGGAGAAATATAAATATACTCTCTTATAGTAATATGTATTACTTATTGTTTGCAAAAGTGTTTTAATAACTTGTAACACTAACATGTGTAACAGAAAACACTAATATAATTATGTAATATAAGTAATGAAGCCGAGACTGGAAAGATGTTTGTTCAAATGTAGTTTTATCAATAGACTTGCGCAAATGGAAACCAAGAAGCGGTCATCTCCTTAATATCGAAGAACAATTAATCAAGGGATGTCTCAGTAATGGTCTTCACATAAACATAAAATACTTTTTCAGCAGTGACAATATTATTCCATGCTTCATTTCGGGGATGTTCAGTTGCAATGATACTGATTATATTGTGTGAATTAGCCATATTTTGTTTTTACATGTTGAAAGTTGCATAAATAGTGCAATGAACTTTGGGCAGTATGAACTTCGAGCAATCAATGTTTCCTAAATTCAACTGATGTACTTTTATATGTTATATAAATTGCATAGTCAGCCAGGTCATGTAATCCAACGCTTTCCCGTACTTTTCTCTCAAAGAGTTTTTAGGGTTTTGGTGCGCGGATTACAAATAAAACTTGTACATGATTTTATTTTGCTTAATCTCTGTTCATTGCACTATTTACTGTTTATGCCACGAAGAACTAACTTGTTCATAATAAGTTATTCTGATTCATGTCATTCACATTACCGTCTATGTTACATATTTTGGATGGACTTTTACATATTTATGTTTTAGGACCATGTTAGACTGGCTGTAGCCAAATATGCTATTCTACTTTATAAAAAAAAAAAAAAAGTTACTGATTTGAATATGAAATCATTCTGATATTTATCCTTTTCCTGGAAAAATGTTTTACGAAGTTTCAGTTCTATATATAATTGGAAACATTATTTCTTATGATTCTGTTGTTACCTCTGAATGTATTGAGTAGAAAATGAAAAGATAAATGCAATGATTTAACTTTTAAGATTAAGTAAACTATTATATACATTAATTTAGGATTCTGTCGCACTGATAAGGATCTCCAACTGACATCGAGTAAGCATGTGTATTTACCATCACTTATCCAACTCAAGCCTAAATTCATCTCATTGATACGTTGAATCTTGTAGATTTTAACTTTAGTATACTACGGGTGACTACGGTCGCAATGCTCCTTGTCCTTGGTAACTTGGGTGGCTGGTGTCACAATGCTCCTTAAGTAGTTTAAGTTTTGGCGTCTACATGCTAAATTTGCCAGGAGTTAATTTATCTAAATCAAACATTTGAGTGGATAAGGCAGTTTTTGCAGTGATAATTGAGATCTTGTAGATTTCAACTTGCTGTACTATGGGTGACTATGGTCACAATGCTCCTTAGGTATTTTGGGTTGTCGTCTACACCCTTAAATTATCCTAACTGCTTTTGCCTAAATCCGATTAACATTTTGTTAATAAGGTGTATGTTATTGTCATAATACAACTAAACGGGGATAATGTTACAACACACGGGTTAGTTTCATAGCAGGAGAGATGTATGCTACTATGGCAGTTTTAAGTGTGACAACTTTTTCTACGGTTGTATGTTGTTGTTGTTATGTATTCTGCTAGGTCGGTTGACAGTATATCGAACCATTGGTTGCTTGTCTGTTGTTAAAGTGATACTAACAGCTAGCTCTGTTAACACTTTAGTGTGTTAACCGCTAGGTCAGTTAAATTGTGTTAACCGCTAGGTCGGTTAAAGTGTGTTAACCGCTAGGTCGGTTAAAGTGTGTTAACCGCTAGGTCGGTTTAAAGTGTTAACCGCTAGGTCGGTTAAAGTGTGTTAACCGCTAGGTCGGTTAAAGTGTGTTAACCGCTAGGTCGGTTATAATGTGTTAGCTGTGTCGATTTAAAGTGTGTTACCGCTATGTCGGTTAACGGATAGGTCAGTTTACAGTGTGAACTAGGTTTTGCCCATTACTACGTAGCGTAATTCCTAGTTTCACAAGTCCGCAGTCTGCAGTTGCTATTTTAATCAATTTATTGAAAACATGCGCTTGCTTGCTCGCCAGTCAGTGGGCCTGATATCATGCGGCCTTTTCTGCCACTTATTAATATGATTGATATACATTTTGTTCAATACCCTTTGGTGTAACTTGTTTGTATGTTGAAGTGTTGACCTGGAATAAAGTATTATCACTTATATAATGTTGCTAGTTATTTCCTTGAGAAGTCCTAAAATAAATATCCATTACATCTGAAATGTTATAGAAGTTTCTTTTGTGATAGTAAAAGCAAAACCTGTGTGACATGTGAACGTGGTACTCGTATTGTAAGTACAGACTACGTAGTTTGTTTAGCTGTCCTAATGTTCAAGAAATTATCGCATTTTTATTAAATTATTATTGACATTTATTCAGGCCCATAATTAGGGTTTCTCAAAAATCTTTCACTGGAGCGTTGTTGCGTCTTAGATTGTTATTTCTAGACGACTGAGTCACCGAAATTATATATCTTATTTGTATTATACCATATTTATATTATGCCATATATATACACCATAATAATACCGGTGAGACTAAAAAGTAGGACACCTAGACTGACATCAAACACGTCGGCGTTTACAAATACGCGAACGTCACATATGAAAGTGTTTTGCAACGTGAAAACAATTCAATATTTTTACATGCATTACAACAGGAGCTTCAAGTGCACCTATGACAGAGGCCATGTATCGAGGTGATGTGGCGGTTTTGTATGTACATTGTGGCTTTAAAAAGTGCCTTCCTGATTTTAAAATAATTTGAATGATGTCACACAAATGCTTCTTTGGTTACCCTTTACCTAGAGTGTTCAAGTTCAGTACATTCGTCAGAACAGGGCCATAGGAGGTACAAATTTTAAAAATCTCCAAACAACATACATTTCTTTATCTTTGTTTTAATTTTCACGTAATTTCACAGAAATGTTCCTTTGGTGACCTTCTAATAAATGTGCTAAAACTTTATTAATTTGTCAAGAAACATGTCTACCAGGTACGAGTAAAGTGTTGAATATACATTGCTGTGTTGAAAACGTTGATATCTTTAAGCAATTTGGCAGCAAAGCATTTCTTCTTTCACATGTTCGTGCTGTGAAACTCTTAAGGGCTGGTTTTCAGGGAATGGGTGACACATTTTGTTAGTTATGGTCCCTGTAGCTAACTTAACCTACCGGCTCCTTTGTTTGAAATAAACTTATAAACCGCTTAAGTGGTCTATTATTTCTTCTTCTATCGTTTACAAAACAATAAAAGTATGAGAAATGTGTACATATCATTAATATGCGCGCTTGAGTGACAAGATAAATAAAACTATCGCCTGTTTCAAAAAGGTCTGCTATAAATATAAATACATTTCTTAAAATTTGTTCTAAACCCGACTTTACGGTTGAATTTTTATATTTAACATAATTAAGGTCCTGGGATTAATCTGAAAGTTAAAACGAGCCTGCTCAAAATAATTCTAGTAAACTATCTCGTGCAACAGGACAATTTAATTTACAGAAATAAAACTGACAAATGGGCAAATCGTAATGTTTACAAACACCACAAATTTCCTCCGAGTTCATTAATAATTGAATAACAATTTTCCGGACAATTGACTGTGGGGGATGTCTTTTTCAAATCAAATTATGCTTTTAAACATTATCACATACATGTAATTATATTCCACTGTACAACGTTGTGTCGGTCTTATGTCGTTTATCTGACAGTCTTTCATTCGTGTAAAACAGTCGGTTTTCTGGATTCTATACTAATATTTACTTTACCTCCACAAGTAAATGACAGCTTCTCCACGTGAATCAGAGACAGACGACGAATGACTTTAAACTAAATTGTTAGTCGAGTCTTTACCATGTCATAGGGAAATAAGGCCATTTACTTAGAAGTGTTGAGCTCACTATTTATATCATCTAAATAATGTTGCA
>NW_026460544.1:0-6224 GCF_021730395.1 Mercenaria mercenaria | reverse complement strand
GATCACGAAATTTTTATCTTTAGCTGTTGTTACCACGCTGTGTCCCTCATCCATCGTGCGTGTTTTCGTCCTTCAACAGTTCAATTGAACGACATTTTCTCCAAAACCATTGATTGAATTTTGATGAAAATGGATTTTGATAAAATTTCCTTATTTCAAACTGGTTCATATGGTTTCCGGTTCATTGAACATATGGGCCACTGTGGTTATTCAAAGTTTTTCATCTATTAAAATCTTAATTTCTCTGAATCCATTATAACTAGAGACTTGATATTTGGCGTGTGATATCAGGGTTCGCCTTTCTACCAAAATTGTTCAAATAATTGCACTAGGATAAATAAAGGCCACGCCCAAGATGTGAAATGTATATACTATATGCTTATACACAAGAAACTTTGAAAAAAATCTACTTTTAAGGCATAATAGCCAGAGCTTTGACATTTACCATGGAATATAAGGGTTTGCCTCTATCATAATTGTTCAAAGCATTGCCCTTGGGACATAAATGGCCACGCCCTTATACCATTACGGTATACAACACACTTATAGCATTTCGAAAAGTGAACTTTTAAGGGTCAATAAACCTCTTGTTTCACTAGCGATCCGCTGAATCAAAACATATAATTTATTAAGAGTTGCTTATACACAGGTGGTAAACGTGCAATCCAATTCACGCTGAAAATACAGTTAGATTCGGGTTGCGCGATGTCCGGTGCTGGTGTTGCGCGTTAAAAAAGACGAAATTAAGACAGGTGAAATAATGTTTCTACTTATATCTTTTACAAAGCAATCATAAATGTTCTACAAAAACGCAAAATGCTATTCGACACAAATATGACAAAACATCATACGTGTGAAATACCTGGTTTGTAATGTATGATTCGGCCCTATTATCACAAAATCTCTTGTACCGTATTTAAGGACATCTGACGCTTCTAACGATAAACCAACTGTAATACATTTACGAATATTACTATTTATGTGCTTAAAATCCTACTTTATGTGGACGTAATTGATAAAAATAATCATGTGCCCCGGGAATGGAGATGTTCGTATATATTATAATGTCAAACTTTTCGTCACATAAGCGATTGCAAAACTAGTTTGTGCCTACATAGGCACTTATAACTGTATCGATGCAATGGATATAATTGCCCTTGTTATTCCTAACAGAATGAGAGCATCATTTGAACTGAAATATCCTTATTGTGTCATTGTCTGTTCCCAATGGTATTGTTGACCTCAAAAATGTTAACTAATTGTGTAGCAAATAGATTCATGAGGAAAATATGCATGATTACTACATTTTAAAAAGGGCAATTATAACTGTGTATATCATTTCCGTAATTACTAGACAACTGACATGCAACATTGGGCAACGTTTACAGTTTTGGACAAATGTTTTATTTAGTTCATAATATATAATGGCATATACATCGTTTTTATATGTATAATATAGCATGTTTAAAATGTAACCGTTTTGAGTAGGATGGTTGTAGTTGTTGTACCGCCAAGGGTCAAGCAAATGCTTTTATGGCCGGTAGGACACACCGGTCAAGGCCAAATAGATATATGACCTCGCACCAGCCGATCCCGTGAGGCAGAATGACTCTATCTCTCGAGTTCAACCTGTGTTCGGTATGTGGACCTTACCCTGATGGACTGAACTTTGTCCGACCCTGGCAATAAGATTTGCTGTGATATATCAGGAAGGTTACTGTCCCCTAGGTTCGACTCTGGGTATATCCATTGACTCTAAAATCCAGCCAACAAAGAAAGAACCAAGCTGATAAACAGTTTATGACTTTATTCAATTAAAGAAAAACTCCAGCTATTAACGTATAAATTTATACTAATTTCACTTGTAGTGAACCTAAAGTGTTATCCGTAAAATTTGACAGATTAACCCTAATTAACCATATAGTGATCTTAATAATTCAAGAACAGAAGGCTTATCTCTTAATACACAAAATACATAATCAAACAGAATATTCCCTTAAAGACAAGTAACAAATGTGACCCTATAATAGTAACACCTAAGTAGGAAATCAGAACCTACAAAAGCAATAATAAAACACCTTTAGATAAGCGATTGCACTTAAATATTATCAGCCGACTACAATTAAGAAGACCATCTATCAAAAAGTTCGGGAATCCACTGTCGGAACATTCCCTAGTGGCACAGATCGCAATTTGGCCATCTGTTTACCTCTTTGTACATGCAAATGAGCGTGAATACAGAAAAACCTAAATTGACTTATAAATTATAGAATAAAGTGAAAGTTTCACAAATGCAATGCGCTGCACAGAATAATGCTGCTAGAACTGTGAAACACCCTTAAATGCAGTGTGAGACTTATAATGTAGGCTCCAGAACGGAATATGGCCGTCTGGGACCGTGAATTGGTACCGTATATAGGACGGGATTTAAATTTTTCTCCCAGATTAGAGCTGAAAAAGAGATTATAAATAAGCCGATAAACGACAATCTAAATGGTTCGGCAAATGTCTACACAAAGTTGACAGTTTGTATCTAATAAAACAACTTATAAAAAGACATAAAATTTTAAAGTGATGAACATTTCATAGTCTAATACATAAAAATAAATGCATTATACAGTTCTTGAGAAAAACGAGGGATGTAATTCAAGTAGTATAGATTTAGTTTTGTTACAAGAGTTATCATACGATGAATAAAAGTCAAAACCGCTACAAAAATAATGTGGGGCAAGGCTTATAATCCAAGAAGTTAGTTTCAGGAGTTCTTTCACTGTATGATGTTTCAACATTGTACCTTTAACACCAGTGGAGTAATGCCTCTAAAAAGATGTTTTGACAAGGACAACGGGAGATAATTAATAAGAGTTGTCTGTAAGACAGCGTACTCCACTATTCATCGATTTGACAGTAAAATAGAAATATGTCTCAACAGCACCTCTATTTTTTAACTATTTAAAGCAGCTGAACTCCAGGTTTAGAGTAAATTGTTTCTTTTGACAAAATCAATGTTTAGTCATTCTATGAACAAAAAAGCATATGTTTTGCGTCTAAGTTATTTACATAAATAAGAAAAAAAATAGTTTTACCCGAGCGAGGTTTCGAACCGAGGACCTCGCAGTAACAAAATTTTTGCCTGACGCTTTATCTACTGAGCTACAGAGCTATGTATACTAGACGGCTTAAAATTTCATACTGGTGAGTTTACCACGTTAGTCACGGGACAACATTTTCGACAGAAAAAAATAGCAAAAACACACCATTTTCAGCATTTCATTTGTTAGAAAATATGTCTGTGATGATATTTCAATAACTCGGATACAGTTATGACACATATTTTCTTGAAAATGAAAATTTTCATTTTTACCTGGAGTTCAGTCACTTTAAGTAAGGAAAGGTCAAAATACAAATCAGAGTTATTGGGGTTGTTTTCACACATGCAGACTGATGATGATGATGATCAAGTATTATCCAGAAAGTGAAGATTACCAAAAAAACTTGAAGTATGAAAATGGCAAAGTTCTGTCAAAAATAAAATTAGAGTAATGGAGATTGTTACCATACATGCAGATGGTGATTATAAAGAAATAATTTAAATTTTAAGTCATTGTATTTTAAAGTACGAAATATATCTCCATAAACAAAACTTTCGAAAAATTATATAAAAATAATTCCAAGCATAACAACTTTGTGACCTTGACCCTGGGTATATTGTGTCCAGCCCCTACACATACCTTGTTTTCAAGCTTGGCGATGTAAATGTGAACTTACAGTATAATTTAAGCAAAAGTAACAACCATTTGACAGATAAAAAGAGGTTACTATAAAAAAACAAACTTAAAACTTAAAAAATAACGACCTGTATTCTTGTTCAATATGAAAGTCATGATTATGTCAATTTTTCATCTGTAGATTAAAGTTATAAAATCTGATATTACAGTTGTATATTTCAAATTTTCAACTATAAAGCGACAGTAAAACTGTTTCAGTCATGCAAAACAGATACAGGTGTAAAAAAGCACAGGAGCAAAGAAAAATACAGCTGTAGAAATGTTACGGAATGGAAAAGATTTTAAGGGACGAAAGCATAGGTACAAAAATATTAGGATGAATTGTAGTTAACAAGACGACATGGCAACAAAAGGATCTAGTAAATAAATACCAATATGAAATATGTTTATACATTGCGTGTACCGGTTCTATACACCGGATACGTTAACGAACCAGTCTGTCCATTCACCAAGAGCTAGTCTAAATTTAAAGACTCAAGGTTGTCTATTTAAAAAGAGGTAGGCTCTGCTAGCAGGACATAATAAAACACTTTATGCGCAAGTTCTAACTTCGACAAAAAGACATGACAATTGCATGACATAAAGACATATTGCTTTGTACAAGACAACACCATTCAAAGAGTAAATATATTTTCCACATATTTGTCTTGTTAAGATATTATACTGATAACATCATATTACTCTTCGACTAAACAATACAAACAAGACACATTGAGCAGTTCTATAGACAAGGAGAAATTTATTATTTGTAGACAAATTGACGTACATGTTGGACGCTCCACAATGGTGCTCTAAAACGATTGCAATAAAGAACCAGACAGTCTCTTCAAAACTAGCTGAGCTTTGTTAGCCGGAAATATATGTATTTAAAAATTTCTCTCTACATACATTTTGTGAGATTCCTATATCATCCTATATATGTATCAGTAGAGTTTGTCTGTAAAGGACCTTTGATTGTGTTTCTTCAAAATAGTGATTTACAGATTTGCAAAAGTTTATTAAATGAGATTATAGCCTCTTGACTGCGTGGACAGGGCGTCCCACCAGCATAAGACAATTATGGCGTTGTATCAAGATACAACTTAATTTTATCACTTGCAATACTAAATGTTTTAGAATTTTTTCATACATCGATGTAAGGTTTACATTTTCTAGCTGATGAATGTTTGTGGTTTTTTTTGGCCCCGCGCCTGTGACACCGCCTTTATATTTTTCTAAATGCGACTTTTTGCATTTTCATTTGGTATGTGTTGGTCGTTCCGACCTGCCAAGCGAAAACACAGTAACGTTGAATTACTTTTTGTGCAATATCCAATTCAACTACTATAATGAAAAAAACAAACAAAACTTCTAATTATAATTATATTGCGATATATATTTGTTGTAAAGTATAAAACTGGCCAGTGTAAAATGCCATTTCCTACAACAAAAGTATGCATTGCTTTCGTTTAATGCCTTAAATTCATCTCAACTTAGATAACATCACAACCCAAAATTGGTAGTATTTCAGCGAATTGAATGCACGCTTCCTGTTGTCTTTTACATCTCTGTAAACTTATACAGCTGTTTACTTAACTGGAACGAATTATTTTAACTCCTTTTATAGATGTGTTGAATAAATCACAAATACGAATTAACACAGGGATATACAAACTTGAGGAATGTTTTAAATCAGCTACATGTATATATCTATTTATGATACGAATTGAATAGGTAATATAAACTATACACAAGAAAACAAGTTTTACTAATGAACTTTGGTAACAACCGCAAGTGTTTGCGATATATAATGTGTAAAGGATCGCCATACTTGTAGCATTTAATATGGATAGTAAGGTGCGTTCTGTTTTGTGCAGTATAACAATTCTGTGTCTGCTTGTACTGGTGCTTTTGAATAAAAGCGCTATTTTTCGCATCAGTCATATACGTCAAAACAACGATACTTGCAACTCCTTTCTTCGGAAAAATTTGAAAGAGCAAATAACTGAAGCACATTTAAAAAGGCTGATAGATATATGCAAAGCAGACGGCTATTTAAATGATCTTGAAGAATTTGATATGCCAGTTTTGAATGAAATTTTGAATAATTTGAAATGTCTTTCCAAGCCGAAGAAGTTTTTCAAAAGCACAAAGCCACTGGTCGCTCTTGCTAGTTTTCCGGGTTCAGGAAATACAATGACACGGGGGATTTTGGAAACCGTCACGGGTAATATATTATTTCTCAACGAGCAGACATATTCATTGATAATATCTGGTTACTAATTTAGTCATGTTGAATATGCTAAAGGGTTTAATGGTCAGGTATATAACTGAGGTACTGATTGTGTCAGAGGATGACTTTGTCGGACATCAAGCAGGTCTTCAGTTAAGGTGACTGTTTCACTGTTTACCGCCAATCGGTGAACTGTCGATGAATCATTTAATAACGTCAAGTAC
>NW_026460543.1:0-7893 GCF_021730395.1 Mercenaria mercenaria | reverse complement strand
CTTAGTCGCAAAGTAAAGGAAAGGGAAAGGTAATTAACATAAAGTATAAAGTGCTAAATGATTTTTTTGGTTTGTGTGAATTTTAAGGCGAGAGTTTTTCCCTCTGTTAAACGTTGACGTTAAAAGCGACTGATTTGATAACAAAAGCGTGCTCTAAAACATTTCGAAGGGATCTTTTAAAAGCAAGGTTTTGTGAAAAGGATGATTTCATTGGTGGTAAAAAAAAAAAATTTAGTTAGGAACAGTTTTAACCAAGCTACGATAAAGAAAATTTAAACATGTTAGTAGCCTTCCCCTTTTAGAAAAAACCCCTCAAATGGCTATCAGGCCAATCAGAGCATTTCATAACCCTTTACTGATAATCAGAACCCTTTTAGATCCATTTTGTTTACTTTTCCCTGTGAATTGTTATTGTCATTTTTGATCTCGAAGTGTGGATCAGGTAATACTTTGAGCTTTTTGCGTGAGGACCCCTATTCTTTTGTGAAAAAAATGGGGAAAGTACAGTCAAAAACCCTTTGTAGGGTACCAAACGGGGATAGCGGTTTAGTAATAAAGGCGAAAATCGAATTTTACGCACGAGGATTTCATTTCCGTTGTTGCACCCAAAACTTTGTTTGTCAAGCTTTTGGTTTTACACCCAAAATCATAAAAAACGGGCCCCCAAATAGAGGAGAAATTAAATTTTTAAAATTTTGGTTTCGAATTTTTTTTTACCCCTCAAAGGTAGCACTTCAATCTTTAAACGAATTTGAGAAGGATTAGATAGAGGAAATATCTTTTCATTTCTGAACCAGCGACGAGATCTTTTTCCCAAAGCTATCTGTTTCAAGAGTTTATTGCAAAGTTTAAGAAAGAAAGGGGTTAAAATCGTGTTACCCTAACCGTAACGGTTGAAAAACGATCGGAATGGGGTGTAATGAAAGTTTTTTTGAATTCATCACATGAAATTAAATTTAAATTGAAGAAAGAAAGTGGGTACGAAATGGGAAAAACTGATTGTTCAAGTATTTAGTTTATTGAAAAATCTTGACGATTTCCTAGAAGGTCGAAAAAGGGTTTTTAGAACCTATTGTACTTAGACATTCCCAAAGGACTTAAAAATTTATAACCAAAATATCGTTTCTAAAAGTTTCTCCCAAAAGTCATAAATTTACCCAAATTTAATCCCCTTTTTAAATTTTAAAGTATTAGTGCAACATTTGGCCGTTTCTTTATACATTTTCTTAAGCCGATCTAAATCCAAAAAATATTAAAAATTAAAATCCGCGAAGGTTGAATTTCATGATAGATTGTCGATTAATGAAGTGTATCCTGTTAATTCAAAATTTGGTGTTTTAAATTTTAAAAATGAAATATTGTTTTGGGTGTGTTTTGGGGTATTACACCCTGTGGAACGGCGTTTGATTTCGGAGACTTGTTTGTTGTAAAACTAAAAAATGACAAATGTAAAATTTCAAGGGAAATATTATTGGTTTCTGTTAATGAAGTTGCAGACACAATCTGTGTACTAGGGTAAAGGCACGAAAATTTTTTAATTTTGAATATTTTTATGATGTTTCATATATTGTTTAATGGGGCGTACGGGGTTCTGCATGCTGTTGCGGTTGGGTGTGTTGTGGGGTGTGATTTGGGGTTGCGTGTGGTGTGTGTCGGTGTGTAGTGTTGGCGTGTATGGTGGTTGTTTCGTGTGTAGGTGTGCTTGGTTGTGCGTGTAGGTTCGAGTCTAGGGGGGTGCAGAAAATGTGAAATTTAGGTGATTTATTTTATTCCCGGTTTGAGTGTCCAACTTATAGTACTGTCGAGATTGGTTGATACCCCAAAAGCCCAGGTTATCTTTAAAATAAAGGGATGAAACCCGGGGGTTTCCGGGTGAATGATTTGGTTTAAAACTCAATATTGGGGAAACGGATGAAAAAGACCGTAAAGTACAATTTTTGAACCTACTCGAAAAGATCTTTCAAAGGTACCGGGCCCGAGTCGTAGATGATTTTAAATTTAAAGACTTCTTTCCGGTTGGCATAGTTTTTGTAAAATGCCTTCCGGGGGTTTTTTAAAAATGTCCCCGATACCCAAAATTAAAAAAAGGCCCTAAAGTTTATTTGATGATTTTAGCAATTTTTTAAAAAATCCTTTACGGTTCTAAAATTGGACGGTTAAAAAATGTTGGGGGTTGTTTAGAAAATGTTTTTTAACATCAAATTTATTGATGGTATGAAAGAGGCACTTCGGCCCATATGCGACCCGACCTGATGCGCCCCCTTCCGTACCAATACCCGATTAACTTGGACAGACAATAGGGCCCTTTTTTAAAGATCCGTCCCAAAAAAAATAAGCCCGACATGTGGCGACTTTAAAGGGAAAAAAATTTTACAGTTGAATAGGCTATTGTTCCGCATCCGCTCTTTAAAAAATAAAGCCGCATTTTGGGGGCTTTAAAGGGGTTAAAATTTTAATGTTTACTTTTTATTGTCCCTCTTCGGCCTTAATAACACACGTAACATTCTGACCATACACGGTTTTATGAAAATCTGACTTACTAAAAATAGTTATGAAATAGTAAAAAAAAGGTCCCGGGATCGCTTTTGGGTAATACGCTTATGATTTGAGTCATTTTTTAGTAGCGAAGGAGGAAACATCGTGACAAAAAGTTATACTTATTTCCCCTTTTAAGTTATTTTAACGTAGTATTTTAAAAAGTTAATGTTTTTTAAATTAAAATAAAAAAATTTTGCTTTTAAAATTTTCATTTAAATTTGTTCTTTTTTACCATAAAGATTTATTCATTTAGGTTATAGAAAACTAATGTTCAAAAAAATTTAAATTTATTGATTTTCTTGAAAATTTTTTTTTTTAAAAGTATCTCCCCGTCTAGGGGTGGCATGCCCTCAATGTGGCGAACACGCCCTAGATGGGATTAAAATAGCTCTATATACTCGGGAGAAAAAATGCAAAGTGAAGCTTTTAAAAAAAAAGATGATGTATTCTTAAAAAAAAATTCAAAGGGCCCCGATGTGCGGGTTTTAAATTTTTATATGAAAAAAGTTACTATTTATAGTAAAAGGTCATCCAAGATGGCCCGTTTGTTTACAATTAAAGAGGCCCCCATACTATCTGAAAATTTTTTTTAAAAGTGAAACCGTATGTTTTAAAAAGAAATTTTAATAGAATCCCCGTCAGTTTCAGTTAAAACCCTTTAAAACAATTTTTGCCCCCTTTAAAATTTGAATTTTATCATGCAGTTTAAACCGGGTTTTTATGTCCCTTTTTTTAAAATCCAAAAAAAAGTAACTTTAAAAAAAAGAATTGCAAGGGGATTAAAAATTTTTTACCCGAATTTTACGTCATATTTTTACAACACTGTTAGAAAAAATAAATGTGAAATATTATATTTTACTGTTTGACGTCGCGGGAGTGAGAGCCATTACATAAATTGATATTCTAACCCGATCCGATTCATTTTCTTTATAAACAAAGAAAGCAGAAAACAGTGAATTTATACAACAAATCATGTTCTGACGTCACAATTATTACGTTATGGCGTCAAAACGCATAGCGGCGCGCTGGAAAGAAACCGATTGAAAAACGGGCAAATTTTTTAATACATGTCATCAAGGATGTACTTAAAAATCCTTTGTAACGTGTTAGAATCGAAATAATATATCTCATTTAGTGATCTGCTCTTGAATAAATCATTGTTTGTCGTTCAGATGCGTATTATTATATTACTCGGGCTGCGCCCTCGTGATAAAATTCCTTCGCATTTGAACTCCAATGATTTATTCAGCGACAAATCACTGGATGAGATATATTTAAGAAATAATAAATCTGTTCCTATATTTTATCAGTTAAGGGGGAATGGTACTTTGTCAAAATTTAAGATTTGTTAATAGTCGTATATACCAAAATAAACTTGAAGATATTTCAAATTTGTATCATCATCTTTTAGAGCGATAAACATGCGTATGACGTTACCATGACGGCGCAAAAATGACCTGTTTTCGCGCTTTTTACGTCCGTTAATGGTAGCACTAAAATGGTATAAAACTCAGTACTACAAACGTATTGTTGGCGTCAATGCATTAGATTATATAACAAACGACAGAATAAAGCAATTCTTAGTGATCATTAACATGAAAAGGTATTTTCTATCCGAATTTTCGAAGGAGGTGCGAAAACAGACTTTTGTTGTTTAAGAAAATTCAGGAAAAAAATCGCTTCTGATCCTTTTTGCAAAAATTGGCCCGTGGAATTTTTGCCAAATTTTTGTATGTAAAAATTCATTATGTTGTTAATGGCTGTGCCAAAATAGAAAAAAGTTCACCGAAGCGTTTTTCTAGTACAACCGTTTGAATTTGAGCATTGTGACGCAATAAACAACGTCGCTTAAGACATGATGTAAGCACGTGAATATTTACATTATTAGCCTTATTTTTACACCAGTGGCTGCAAAGATGGTGCTCTCCATACATATGTGGAACTATGCTTTCTAGCGCCTGTATTAATTCAGCTTCTCCTTTTTGTTTGTTTTGATTGACAGCGTATGTGAAATTTATAATGAATGATGATTTCACTTTTTCGATTAACGAAATTAACATAAATAAATTGACAGAAAACTCAATAAAAGTAATGCTCTTTTACACTCTAACTTTTAGAAAATTATTATACTTATATAGCAGTCATAGATAATTGTCACTCATACGGGTGTGTTAAATTTGCATATATACTATTTTTTTATGTGTATCTATTTTATGTAATAAGTTGCTTTGAAACAAACATAATATTTTGATGGCAAATTTATATTTATAGATAAATTTATTGATAATATTTCTTTAATACTAATATTTATGAGATTATCCCATTTTTGTTTTCATGCAAAAATATAGCCAAGGGAGACAAACAGATACTGAATAATTAAGTACGGTTGTTATATACATTCTTATTACAGAAACACAACCTAAAGTATAGATTTGTACCAGCATCGTTTTGACTTGTCGGGAAATTATCAGTAGCGCGGTACGGTAACCTCGGAAAAGGGCGCATAACATGCGAGATTGTCGGCTTATATGGAAATTCCAAATAATTTCATATTATTGTTTGTTTTGATTGATAGAACCCTGTTTTAGGGCCCCTTTCAGTATTTCAGTTATGTCGGGCAGGTAGAAAAAGCTTACTGCCGCTCTTTGGCTGTTTTTTGATTAAAAATATAAGCATTCTTAATTTTTTAAGACTTTTTGTACAGCCATTCAATTCAAACTTATTCTTTCAAAAATACGTGTAAAATAAAAGCTCAGTACATAATCCAGATGGGGAAAACGGATTTAGCATCTTTTTGAGTGATCGTTCTTTATTTCTGTATACTGCTAGTTTATTTGGACCAACATTGCAAACTTTAAAATATTTTTATTGAATTTTAGGAAAGACAATATTGTGAACCAAGCCCCGAAACAAACGGCATCTGGACGAGCATTCATCATTCTATATCGTTATGTCGTCATGTAAACGGAAGGGGGACCTGTCCGTGATGCATGTTTAAAATTCATAAATTAGTCGTTTCCCATTCAGGCTTTTTTCCCCGTCCTGTGCAAACAAATAACAAAAATATTTAAATGAAATGAGCCGCGACCTTGTGAAACCAACATACGGTGGCTTTTCAGTCTGATCAGGATCCATTTTCTGTTCGCTAACGGTTTTTTTAAATTGCAATAGGCTTTTTTAAAAACGAACAACATAGATCCTGACAAGACTGCGCAAGCTGGTCTGGATCAAAGCTAGTCGCAAAAACCACTATGTTGGTTTTTTCATGGCGCGGCTCAAATAACATAAAGTTAAAACAGGGTTTGAACGTAACCATTTATGTAAAGGTTTGATGTGTAATCTTTGCAAAACAGTACCCGGCAGAATCTTAAAACTCATACGTAACATTCGAATTTTAAAATTCCGTTGTACTGCTTGCAAAAGAAAAAATAGCATATATATATAAACTGTCAACTTTTAGGACTGCCAAAATGGTCTGATTCACTGAGATATCTCCCTGATGGAGGACTGAAGTTCAAGCCCCCTACCGAACAGGCTCTTTTTTGAGAACACTTGGTAATTTTTGTCGGTGGTTAGGGGTTTAGTACTGGTCGTTCCCAGGAACGTGTTTAAAAGGAAAATACCCGCCATACTGTAGAAAGGAGCGTAAAAAACTTGATTCAGAAAATTAACAACTTTTTTGACAGTCTTATTACTGTAGTACTTACTTAAATTCTATAAATCTGCCTTTAATTGTATCATTAATACAATTTAAACGAAATTCACATTCGGATAGAACTTGTGCGGAAATGTTTGTATTTTGATTATCCCATGCTTACCTAATGCAGCTGCAACGTTTTATTAAATAGGGGTTCCGTAAAATGCCATAGCATTTTAGATATTTAAAATGTAGTACACTATATGACCATACTTAGTTTTTGGAAAATAGTTTTTTTCCAGTAAAGTCCCTTTTTTTTGAGTTTAACGTCATTTTTTCAACAGTTTTTCAGTCATATAACGGCGGGCTGTTAAACCCAAACCCGTTTCCTGGATTCTGTCCATACAAACATGTTCTCCGCAAGTAACTGTCAACTTCCCCACATGAATCAGAGGTGGAGACTAATGATATCAGGCACAGTGTCGTTCATCAAATAGTCACGGAGAACATACCCCCGTCCGAGGATCGAACTAGCGACCCCGGATCCGTAGACCAAACGCTCTTACCTATTGACTAAGCGGGCGGGCTTCAGTAAAGTCTTTTTCCGCATATTTTGCAACCATTGTCGACGATTCTTCTATTTTGCTTTTCTCCCTTTTATTATCACTCCCCACACTCCCTTTCTTCAAAAACTTAACTGTTTTAGCCTTCTGAACTGTCCGTATTTATTGCGACTTATTTAGAGAGCAGCTGAGTTTGAAAAAGGTGCATTTAACTGGCTATTTAAATGTCATCAAGAACTTCTAGTAATTTAAATATACGCACTTTCCCAAAAAAATATTTTGGAATCTGCATGTTATGAAATGTGTAATATTTTATGAAATTTGATTGAAATATTTAATTCATGTCTCATAACTGCTGTTTATAGGTTTCCAGGTAGAATTAGACAAACCATTTAAAATAAAAACATGTAACGTTTTCATAACGATTACATGTCTTTTACCGACGCTGCAGTATCAAGTTCAAACGGTTTTACTACAAAAACGCTTCGGTGAACTTTTTTCTATTTTGGCACAGATATTAACAACATAATGAATTTTTACATACAAAAATTGGCAAAAATTCCACGGGCCAATTTTTTTTCAAAATGGATCAGAATCGATTTTCTTCCTGAATTTTCTTAACAACCAAATGTCTGTTTTCGAACCCCCTCGAAAATTCAGATAGAAAAAACCAGTTCATGTTAATAATCACTAAGAAATTGCTTTACTCTGTCGTTTAATATATAATCTAATGCATTGACGCCAACAACGCTTGTAGTATCGGTTTTATACTATTTTAGTGCTACCATTAACGGACGTAAAAAAACGCGAAAACAGGGCATGTTTGCGACGTCATGGTAACGTCATGCGCATGTTTATTGCTCTAAAAGATGATGATATCAATTGGAAATATCTTCAAGTTTAATTTGGTATAAAAAGACCATCATCAAATCTTAAATTTTGACAAAGTACCATTTCCCCCCTTTAAAAAAATTGGGCAGGGTTTGGATGCGTAATAAAATTTAAAACATGAGTGCGTAGCACGAGTTTATTTAATTATTCGCATCCAAACGACATTGCAGTTGTTTGCTTTCCGCATTGAATTATTAAAATCGTTGAAAAAATTTAGTAGAAAAGACACTGTGTAATTCCTCTATATGTCAAACAAATTTTTGA
>NW_026460542.1:0-7145 GCF_021730395.1 Mercenaria mercenaria | reverse complement strand
ACGGCCAGAAAACATCGCTATTTAAATTGTTGAGAGTCTTTTTTAAATTTGAAACAGGAATATTACAATCATCACATTTGTTAAACACTTGATCAAACTATTTTACATGATTGTATTCCATTAGATCATTTCACTTTGTCTTTTTCTTCTTTTTTTTTGACGTGTAGGATTTGCAATATTAAAATCTTTAAAATTGTCGAAGGGTTGAACTTGATTAATTCACGTCGTATTACAAAGTTCACGTGTGTTTGCATTACTTCAGCAGTTAAACATACATAACATATGACAAAGTACATGATAGATAAAAGAGTAATATTCATATCGAGAAATGTATTTTGAAATTATTCTAGACTAGGAAAGCACCAGACTTTGACTAACCCGTGGTAAGAATTGTAGACGTAATTTTTTTTATAAGCACTAATCATATAGGCAACATTTCTGCACTGAGCATGTTCATTGCTCTCTCTACCATGTTTTACCATACTACTATGCGACACTGCTTTTAATTCACAGCTTCACATCATCTCTAGAACGACTTCACTATTTATATTTTGAAGCGCATGTAGTATGGTCATCTTGTACCTTGGTAGCTCAGTGCTGAATCCAATGACAAATGTGTATTTGTCTATTTGTTATTTTTAATGTAGGAAAATCACTAATATTGCTTTGCATTGTTTCATCTGTCGCTCTGCTTCGTGCACTCTCATTTTAGAGCGTTTTTACATTTTGTTATCACATTGACTCTAACTTTTTTGAACTCTTAGAAATCTGAAAACTTCTTAATACTTTAATACATTTTGTAAAAGATGGAACTCTTGATAGTTACATCTTGTGTGACTCGAAACCCAAATAAATAAGGGTGACTAACCTGTCGAAAATCGAAACTTCCCGACATCTTGATTTCATTATATTTTTATGTACGTGAAAAACGTTTACGCTTGAACGTATTGTACTAAGCATTGTTTAATACTTGGGCTCAATATCATTTATGTTATTTTACATCAAAAGTGTGAGATGATTATACATAATCAGATATTTATGAAGTGCTTTGTTTTCTTTCTCTCTGTTTAAATTCATTTTTTTTAAATGGAGTTGTGTGATTCGATTTCTCAATTTAGTTTGTCGTAGAATAGGTAGGGAAAATTGCTGATCTGTTTTGTCGTATATCTCGTGAAAAATAAACACATATTTTAATGCATTTCTTTTCAATTATTATTGCCAAATTTTATTCATTTTCATGCCTGAAAGTAGTATAGGGGCCTCTTTAATTGTAAACAAACGGGCGCCATCTTGGATGACCTAGTTACTATAAATAGTAACTCATTTGCATATAAGAATTGAATTCACTGCACATGCGTGGCGGCCATTTTGAATTTCATTTTAAGAATGACATCATCTTTTTATTTTAAGAATGACTTCACTTTGCTATTTATATCTCCCGGAAGTATATAGAGCTGACTTATATACCTATCTAGGGCGTGTTCGCGCACATTGAGGTTCAGGTGCTCAGCCTAGACGGGAGATAACTTTTAAAAAAAAATATTTCAAGAAAATCAATAAATATTAATTATATTTGAAAATATAGATTTATCTATAACCTAAATGAATAAATACATTGTATGGTAAAAAAAGAACTAATTAATAAAATTTTAAAGCAAAATTTTTTTAAAAAATTTTTAAATTTAAAAAAACATTAGTTTATTTAAAATAGCTCGTTAGAAAAAACTTAATAAAAAAAAAGTATAAATTTTGTCGAGATTTTTCCCTCCTTGGGTCTACTGACAAAATGTCAAATCAAAAGGGTATTATCCAAAATGCGCTGCTCGCCCATTTTTACAATGATTATAAGCTTTTTTTAGATAAGGTATGAGTGCATCAAACGTGTCATGGCAGAATTTCTAGGGGGTTTTTGTTTTTTTAAGGCCCGGATAGACGGACAATAAAATAAAATGTAAATTTAACCCCTTTAAAGTCGCCACAAGTCGGGGTTTTATTTTTTTAAAGAGGGACGTAAACCCCTACCTATTAATGTCAATTTAAACCCCTTTTAGCCCCCCCCAAAATGTCGGCTTTTTGTTGATTTATAAAAGGAGATTAAAAAAAGGCCTATTGATCTGTCCAAGTTAATGTGTTTGAGAGGGGGAAAGGAGGGACATCAGTCGGGGTCGATAGGGGCCGAAGTGTCTTTCATAAAATCAATGAATGATGTTAAAAAAATTTTTTCTTAAAAACCCCAAAATTTTTTATAAAACCGTCCAGTTTTTTAGAACCGTAAAGGTTTTTTTAAAAAAGTTGCAAAAAATCATCAAAATAAGACGTTTTAGGGTTTTTAATTTGGGTATCTGACTTTTTTGAAAACCCAAAAGAGTGCATTTTAAAACCATAAACAGGTCCCAAACCGGGGAAAGAAGTCATTAAAAAATTTAAAAGTCACGTACAGCTGGGACGGAAAGTTGAAAGTTCTTTTGAGTAGGTTTCGAAATTTTGTAAATTACTGTCTATTTCTATCGTTTTCCAGAATTGAGGTTTAAACAGAACTTTCACCCCGGAAACCCCCGGCTTCATGTTTATTTTTAAAAGAAAACCTGGGCTTTTGGGTATCAAACCCAAAGGGTTGATATATAAAAGTTGGTCAAAAACCGGAAGTGAAATCAATCACGGTAAAATTTTTTTTTGACGCCCCCTAGCCCGCCTACAAAGAAAAGAAAGCAAGGTAAAGGGAAAAACACACAAATACACGCACACGACCACCACAGACAACAACAACAAGACACGCGCAATACCCACACAAGACACCCCCCGCGATAATCATGCACAAAACCCCGTACGGAAATTAAACAATTTTGTAAATATAAAAATATTCAAAATTATCAAATCTTTCGTGTTTTTCCCCTAGTAAAGTTGTGTCGAAACTCATTAACGGGTATCAAATAATATTTCCTTTGTAATTTTACATTTGTCATCTTTAGTTATTAAAACAACTCATAGTTCCAAAATTGAAAATCCATTTCCCACTACGGTGTAGAACTCCAACACAACACAATATTTCTATAGTAATTTAGAAACCCAAAATTTTTGAATTAAAGGTATCACTTAAAGTAATCGTACAAGTTATGCAAAAAATTTAAAACCTTCAGGGGTTTTTAAGTATTAATATTTTTGATTGAGTCGGTTAAGATAATTTTGAAAGAGAACGGGCCCCAATGTTGACATAATATTTAAAAAACTGTAAAACGGTTAAATTTCGGTAATTTTATGATTTTTGGGGAGAAATTATATAAGATATTTTGTGTTATAAAACTTTTTAGTTTTAGGTTTGTCTTAAGTACAGATGGGGTTTGAAGCCTATTCGCCCATTCTAGGAAATCGTAAGATTTTTAAATAAAAAAAATACAGAACAGTATTTTTATTTCGTGACAACTTTTTTCATCAATTCTGAGATGTTAATTTTCAGTGAAAAATTTCATAAAAATCTTTCTTTTAACCCCCCATTTCGTTCGATTTTAACCGTTTCGATTTATGACGTAACAGCGATTTTAACTTCTTTTTTAAAACTTTGCAAAAACTCTTGAAACGTAGTTGGAAAGATCCGTCGATAGGTTCAGAAAAATGTTAGATATTATCTATCTTTTCCTTCTAAGATATGGGTTTTAAAGATTGAAGGCGTCACTTTTGGGGGAAAATTCAAATTTCGCAAAAAAAGTTTAAAAATGTAATTTTCTTTTTGGGGAGTTTTTTGAGACTTGGGAAAAAAAAACCAAAACGCTTGGGCAAACCTAAGTGTTGGGGAAAATAAAACCCGGAAATGAAATACTGTGCGTAAAAATCGATTTTTCCTTTTTTTATAAACGACTATCCCCGTTTTTGGTATCCTAAAAGGTTTTGACAAGTTTTCCTTTGTTTGCACAAAAACAAATGGGGTCCCCCGCGTAAAAATTTTTTTTCCAATAAGTTACCTGTCCATACACTTTGAATCAAAAAGACAAGACAAATTACAGTGATTTAGACTGCTAAAACGTTTATTGCAAAGCATGATATTTTTTTGTGAAGCTTTTTTGGAAAAATAAAAAAACAAAAAAGAATTGTTTTTTTATTTGTTAACCCAAACATGGGGGGGAGCTTTTTTTTTTTAAAATAAAATTTCAAACGATAGGTTAAAATAAAAAGATATTGTTTTTCATTTTTTTTTCCCCAAAAGTTTGTATCACTAATAAGGAAAGTATAACTAAAAATAAGACAAAATAAAGTCTCATTAAATTCTTGAAAAAACCCGGGTTTTAAAGCCTTATTTTTCCCCCCAGAAAAAGGGTTCATAATGAATATCGCAATATCCCCCCCGATTGTTTAAATTGAAATGTTTTTGATGAAATTCGTCCAAAACGTTTCTTTAACATTGCCAAAAATGAACTTTGTAGTCCCTTGGCTTTCCATGAAATCGAAAATTTGTGGGGCCCCCTTTTGGAAAAAAAAGCCCCCCCAAATGTTTCCTACCCCGGTGGTTGTATTTGAAATACGTATTGCCCCCTAGTTTGAAGTTGGTCCCCGAAATTTGTAAAGGGTTTACTCTTTTAACATTTCCCAGCCGAAGTTATTCTTTTTAAAAATGTATAGGTGTTCCAATCCATGTACTTGGGTTATTTGGCGTTTTTTACGTCGTTGGGTGTCTAAATACGATAAAAGGTGTGTCCTTTTTACCCTATGCGTTCGATCACTATGTTTTTGTGACGTCTTTTTTCCGCCCGCATAAACCGCTTGGGTACGGGGTAAAAATTTTTGGGGGAAATCTTAACCTTTTTGTTCTTTGCTTCTCTTTTGTTTCCTTTTAGTTCACCCATTTTTTTCGATGGCACCGCTTTAAAAAAGTAACGGCCCATAGTGGGAACACAATTCCGCCCCTAATCTTTGAAGTTGTATCTTTTTTCCGGGTCCGGTTACCGGCCCCATTTTTCTTGTTTTAATGTATACCTCAGGGGAACCCTTTTTGGGCATGATAAAAAAGGTAAAACACGCAAATCCTTCTTAAAACGTTATTATCATCTCCGATTTTTCTCGTCATCTTTTTCTTTATTATCACCCTTTGAATTTTTCTTTGTTTTATGATCGGGCCACAACAACAAATAGGTTTTTTAAGGGCAATGGTTCCCGAACAGACTTTGAAGCATGTGTGCTGATTTTTAGTTTTTACCCGACGTAAAATTGCGCTGGTAGGGTCGTTTGTAGCTCTAAAGTCGATTAAAAAATGGGATAATTTTTGTCTTTCTTTCTTAATTGGGGCAATTATATTAGCAGTGCGATGTACGTTTTTTAAAAAGAGACCCCTTGTTCTGTATAGTTGTTAATTTTAGTTTAAATTGTTTTTTAATAGATTGTGGAGGATCTGAAAAGCTTACCCCATTTTCCAGGCGGATCGTTTCTAAATCTCAACTTTTGCGTTTACCGGAGGCCCTGTCAAAGATCTTTTCTTACAAAATTCATTATTTTTTTTTTGTTTCTCTCACTTTTCTCATCAATAGTCATCATAATTCCCCCCTTATCTTCAAATTGTCCATTTTTACAGATCTTCACATTAAAATGTCTTCTTTTTTTATTTCATATCTGTTGTTTTTTTTTTGGAGTGTTTGCTCAAAAATGTTTTCAGTAAACGGTTTGTCTGGGGGCTTGATTTTTCTTTACCCAAAAAAGTGAGGTTTGATTTCCTCGTTTAAACGTTTATAAAAATTTCTAGTCAAGGGTATATTCTTTTGCAATGTAGCCCCTTTCGTCATCAATAGGGTATTTTAAATAGCCCCGATTCGGTATTCAAAAAACGAACCTGGAGGTTTTTCCCGAGGGGGAAAAATTTTGGGGGAGATATACGAAAATATGTTCCCGTGGGGACTGCCCTTTTGGGAAAAGACAGAAAACTTTGGTCGCATTTTTCTCAGTCACAAGTGCAAAAACCCCAGGTTTTCCTTTTACAAACTAATATAGGGAATTTAAGTAGTTGGAATCCGTTTTACAAATTCGACACGGGGGGTTTCCGCTGATTCACATACAATGGTTGCCTTGTCCCCAAAAACCCTATGAACGCGAGGGAGGTCTTAAAAGTTTGATGTAGCGTTTCCTTTTCCATCATTTTTTTTCCCCTACCACTTTGGGCCAGAAACGACCCTAGAAAAAGGTGTTTTAAAAAGTCGTCTCTCTTGAAATGTTCAATATTTTAAAGATGGTGAATGTTCCCGTGTGGTGTCATCAATGTATTTCGTTGAGTTCAGCATGGCGTCGGCCTAGAGAATATGGTGACATAGAGGGGTTTTTTATTTTTGGGAAATAGATGTAAAATTATTTTTATAAACAAACACGCTTTGGTTTTACAAATTTTTTAAAGCCCCTTTTAAGCTTTTTAAAAAATTTTGCGTCAAATTATTTTTTATGGGGGGGTGGTTTGTGGTGGGGAGGCGTGTGGGGGTGGTGGAAGTGGAGGTGGGGGTGGGGTGGTGGCGTGGGGTGGGGTGTTGGTGGTGGGGGTGGGGGGTGGTGGGGTGGTGGAGGGGGCGGGGGTGGTGGAGGGGTTTGGGGGTGGTGGTGGGGGTGGAGGAGGTGGGGTGGGGGGGTGGAGGTGGGGAGGTTGTGGTGGTGGGGGGAGGGGGGTGGTGGTGGAGGGGGGGGTGGTGTTGGTGGTGGTGGGGGTGGGTTGTGGTGGTGTAGAGGGGTGGTGGTGGTTTAGTGGGGTGGGGGGAGGTGGTGGGGGGGGTGGGGTGGAGGGGTGGTGGGGGGTGATGGTGGGGAGGGGGGTGGTGGGGAGGTGGTGGTGGGGGGGTAGTGGGTGTAAGGGTTTGGGTGGTGTGGTGGGGGGAGGAGGGGAAGGTGGGGGGTTTGGGGGTGGGCAATGTTTGTTATAGTATTTCTAGCCTTTTTGTAGATATGAATATTTTGAATGCTTTTGGTTCAATTGTGCGTGATTTTGGAAGAAGTTGTATGATTTTTTCCCCTGCTTAAGGGAAAGTTTTTCCCAAGATACTGCGGTGTGATTTTGAAACGTCTCAAAAACCCCAGGATTTCACTATCTCTGTTCGAAGTAAAATAACGTTTTGCTGTAATCGAAATGTTTTATAGGGCAGGCATTGGTTTTTTTCACTTTAATTTATAATCTAGGGTAGTTGAAT
>NW_026460541.1:0-15040 GCF_021730395.1 Mercenaria mercenaria | reverse complement strand
GACAATGAGTGCTAAATCATAAGCTAGAATAATTGCACTAAAAAATTTAAATCTGTGTCCATGCATAGGACATGCAGGGACGACGAGAAGGGAATAGATATTGGGGCCCGCGGAGGAGGTTAGGTACTAGAGGGTGACACCTCTTACGTATGGGGGTAAGGGGGTCCTCCCCCGAAAAAAATTAAAATACAACGATCATCATTGGCGACTACAGTGCAATTTAGGTGACCCTGAATCGCATCACAATTCTCCAGTATTTTCCTTACTACTTACAAGACATATAAGCAAAATAAACTCTTTTCATTATTAAAAATGTGTAACCAATCCAAAGAAAACATTATGAATGCTTTTGGAGAGTGTTTGTTTAATAAAACTAACAATAATCAATCAATGTTTACAATTCAATAAACGAATTGATGCGAAGGTCCAAGAATTTCACTAAAAAGTAATGTAACATTCTCAATCAGTACAATGAGAGACCATTTAATTACCGTCCAACAGTTTAATGTACAGTGGTGCAAGTAGGACTTATACAGTCTCTTAAAACATTTCCAAAAACGGCAAGACTTTGAGTCTCTGCAGATGGTGACATAAGTTCATTTCATAATTGTATATAAAAAATAACAATTTGTGAGTAATAACAATTTTATACCGAAAACGACCTTACATCTTACCGTTGAGATAAATCCTGAATACTTACATCATCAATAAAGAAAAACATGCTATTATTTTTCTAAGGGAAAGATTAAACGTACCTATAACTAAAGACAGACAAATTTAAACATGATGAATTGTTCACGGCGTACTAAAGTCAGCAATCACGGACATGTGTTGTTGACTCCAAAAAACACCTCCCATCGTGTCGATCATCACCGCGGTAACATACTAATCTGGACAACGAATATTGTTTAACACGAAGTAACATTTAATATACAGTACAAATATTGGTCCGCGTGATTGGCGCTCCAACATATAAATTAGAAAAAAATCATTTAGGGGCAAATTAATGGTGGGCCGCACACCCGCGCCCCTGCGCCCCCCATTTCCGACCCCCTTGAACATGGAGTGCTAAATCATTGTGCTGGCCATAACTGTCCATACAAGGACATGGGGTGCTAAGTCACCATTGGGTGTCCCAACATGGACATGAGAGCTAAATCAACTGTGCTGACCTATTCATGGACATGGAGTGCTAAATCATTATGCTATCCATACATGGACATGGAGTGCTAAATCATTGTGCTGTCCATACATGGACATGGAGTGCTAAATCATTGTGCTGTCCATACATGGACATGGAGTGCTAAATCATTATGCTATCCATACATGGACATGGAGTGCTAAATCACTGTGCTGTCCATACATGGACATGGAGTGCTAAATCATTATGCTATCCATACATGGACATGGAGTGCTAAATCATTATGCTATCCATACATGGACATAGAGTAGCTAAATCATTGAGCATGTTCCCATGCATGGACTTTGGAGAGCTAACTCATTGGTGCTGCCATAACTGTCCATACATGAACATGGGGTGCTAAATCATTGGTGCTGTCCAAACAAGGACAAGAGTGCTAAATCATGTGCCTGTCCATACATGGACATGAGTGCAAAATTTCATTGTGCTGTCCAATACATGGACATGGAGTGCTAAATCATTGTACTGCCATATTATACTGTCCATACATGGACAATGGAGTGCTTAATCATTTGTGCTGTCCATACATGGACATGGAAGTGCTAAATCATTGTTCTGCCATATTATACTGTTCATGCATGGACTAAGAGCTAAATCATTGTGCTGTCCATACATGGATATTGAGTGCTAAATCATTGAGCTGTCCATACATGGACATGGAGTGCATAACATATGTGCTGTCCATACAAGGACATGGAGTGCTAAATCATTGACTGTCCATTACATGGACATGGATTGCTAAATCATAGAGCTGTCCATACATAGGAATGGAGTGCATAATCATTGTACATGCCATATGTATACTGTCCAAACATGGACATGGGGTGCTAAATCATTGTGATGTCCGCATACATGGACATAAGAGTGCTAAATCATTGATCCTGGTCCAAACATGGACACGGAGTGCAAATCCATTGTGCTGTCCATACATGGACAAGGAGTGTAAATCATTGTACTGCCAATGGTATGACTGTCCATACAAGGACAAGGGGTGCTTAAATCATTGTGCTTTCCATACATGGACCATGGATTGCTAAATCATTGTGCAGCCATAAGAATACAGCCGCATTCAAGGACACAAGTGCAAATTCAATGGTGCTGTCCATACATGGAACAAGAGCACCAATTATTGTGCTGCAACATGTATTACAGTCCATGCCAAGGGCATGGAGTGCTAAGTTACTGTGGCTGTCCAAACAAGACATGGATTACTAAATCATTGTACAGCCCATACATGGACATAGAGTGCTATAAAATTGTGTAGCCATATGTATACTGTCCAATACGTGGACTGGGGTGCTAAATCATTGCGCTGTCCATACATGGACATAGAGCACTAAAATATTGTGCTGCCATATGTATGTATGACCCAATGCATGTAATGGAGTGTTAAGTTATTGCGCTGCCACTGTTATAATACTCTTATTAAAATATACTTTTTAGAATATCTATATTTGACTTATTGTTTAGGAAATGAATGAACCATCTAATTATGGTACAAATGAAGAGAAACCCTAGAACTGGCCTGACAATGTAGAACCCTGGAAGATTACATTGTCCAAGTCAACCATCAATATGAGATCCTCCCATGCAGCAACAAGTATACATTTTCTCTTTGTACATAAATCCTCCAAATAGAAAAAAGTTGTGGTTTAGAGTTACTTTTCCTGTATAAATCCACTCTTGTGTCATCTGTGTCTCCTTAAATCCACTCTGAAGAACAAATATAAATTCTCTTTTCCTCATAAAACCTACCTATAGAGCAAGTATATACACTCACTTTATACATGAAATAAAACATAATTATTTTCCTTTTCATAAATCTACCTATACAACAATTCCCTACAGAAGAATAAGGCCTGCTGCGTACTCCTTTGCTGTGTAACAAACAGCGTATATGAGGCTACAATAATGTGTACTGAAATCAAGGGCTTTAAATAGTACCAGGATATACACCGCACATACACCGATAGTACGTTTGTAAGTACACTTTTGACATGCAAATGAGCTCTGCCGCGTACTACTTAGCTGCCTGTACATGCTGGGACACATAGTAAACAGAAAGTACGCTGAGGAATTTAGTATGCGGAAATAGTATGCAGCATTTACGCAGGCACATACCACTTTTCACATCAAAAGAGCCTGCGGTGTACTACCCCTGCAGCGTACAAAATTCAGCTGTACTTCTGCGCAATACATGCTGTGTTACTCCTGCAGTCGTACATGCAGTGGTATCCTGGCCCGAGTCCTGCGGCGAGAACATGCTGTTACTCCTGGCCCGAGTCCTGCGTCGTACATTGCAGTGTAACTCCAGTAGCATACATGCTGTGTACTCTTGTGTGCAAACAGCTGGGATACTTGTAAATTCCTTACCCCAACCACTTTCGAAGCAAATTCTGATCATTTGGACAGAAAAAAACAAGACAAAAGATAAGTGACATGCATCAATACTATTTACCCTTAACCCAAATAATTAGAGAGATGTCATCAGATAAATTAGTATGCTTATCTTCATCCACTTATCAATGAAATAAAACAATTTTTGGTAGCATGTAATTTGGTAAACATTTGAAGAAAATGGCATAACTGCATCAAGGGAAACAACATTATTGCAACTAAATATAAGATGTATGATTATTTATAGACGATTTGTGCGTATATTACTTATTAAGTATTAAAATCCATTCTGAGAACAATCAAGGACTGAATTATATAAAGCATATGTGGGCACATTTCTTCCGTAAAAAGTAGTGCACCAAAAAAATATAGGATTGATTTTTTTCCAAAGGGGCGTGATGCAATTATCCAAAAACGTTCTGAAAATATAGACAGCGGCAAATCCGATGAACAACTTTTTTTAATATTGGTGAGGCTTAATGAGTTCACATAATGAGGCCATTAAAGCCTTTTAATAAAACATGATAGAATGGTGTTTGCTTAAGAGCATCAAACTCAGAGCTATCACCAAGGTGATGAATGTACCCCCTGCAAGCACTGACACAGTACATGCAATTTGACACACAGTGGTATTAGAGCAGCACAGACTGCTAATTAATGTGGACTGTATGTTATATAGACTGTATGTATACAGTATAGTAAACAACAAACAAAGTCCCATAACTATGTCAGAATTTTTTTCTAAAGAATGTAACATGCCCATGCACAACTAGGTGGTACTGATCAACTTGCGGTGTGAATGTTTCATTAAATTGTGTGCAAGGGTTTGGTAATTAGTCCACGCACAAGATTAGCATATGCAAGACTGTATGTACATAGTATGTTAACAAGAAACAAAGTCCCATAACTCTGCAATTTTTGTCGCTGAAATAGAGCCTAACATCCCCATGCACAACTACTGTTGTTAGTGGGGGGATCAGTTGTGTGAAGTTCATTAAATGTGTCAAGGGGATGAGGAGAGATGGTGCGCACAAGATTGTGTCTAAGTCTATAGTAAGTAACAAAAAAACAAGTCCCATAACTCTGGATTTTATTTTTTCTGAAAGGAACCTAACTTGCCCCATTCACAACTAATGTTTGTTACTGATTCACTTTGTGTGAAGTTCATTGAATTGTGTCTAAGGGGATGAGGAGAGAAGGTGCGCACAAGATTGGTGTTCTATGAATAATATTATAGTAACAAAAAACATAGTTCCATAACTCTGCAAAATTTTTTTCTAAAAGAACCAAACATGCCCCATGTGGGCAGTCAACTACTGTTGGTACTGGGGATCACTTGTGAGATTTTCATAAATGTGTCTCAGGGAATGAGGAGAGATGGTGCGCACAAGATTGTGTCTATGTATATAGTATAGTAACAAAAAAACAAAGTCCCATAACTCTGGCAAATTCTTTCTAAAAGAACCAAACATGCCTCCCATGGCACAACTACTGTTGGTACTGATCACTTGTGTGAAGTTTCATTAAATTCTGTCAGGGGGATAAGGGAGAATGGTGCGCAGACAAGATATTTTCTACGGACAGACGACGCAGACGACAGACAGAGCAGACGGACAGACAACAGACAGAACAACCTGAACCAAGTATACCCCCCCTTACAACTTGTTTGTCGGGGTACAATAACAGTGAGAGCTATAATTCCTTCTCAACCGGCGCTGTTGAGGCATTATTCTTGTAATTAATTTTCATGTATTACAAAATGAATGCAACAAAGTTCAAATAAGGTTTGTCAATATCCAAGTTAAAAGCTCCAGGATTAATTCAAAATGAAAAAGAATAATTTATAATACAACTGCAATGCAAGGTGCACTCAGAAATCATGTACAGAATCCTTCCTGCCTATAAGTGTACTTCAGACTTTACCTAAAAAATTCAAAGAATAAACACCAAACGAAAAAGAGGAACAAGTCCCTCCCCCTATATGAAGTTTAGACTTTCAGAATTTAACTTAAAAAAAAAAAAAAACTAAGTATAAATGCCAAAAGAAATGATACCCAAGTCTTTCCCCGCGTAAATAAAGTGTACTGTCACAAATTTCAAGTATCTGCGTGTACAATGCAGCGTAATATTTCCTTGTACAAGTCTCCACCTGCGTACATGCAGTGGTCTCCTTAAATTTTACAGAGTCAGAGCTGCGAAAAATAAATAAACAAGGAAGTGACGAGTGACCTCCTGCGTACATGCTGTGAACTCGTCCGTAAATAGTGACGCGGCATAATACGCGCATGCGATGCATGTAAAATGTACACCCTGCGTACTACTTTTGTTTCGCGCATATACACAGCAAATAACGCAGCAATGGTACGCCACCGATGCTGCTTCAGTAAATTGTTAAGTATAAACTTATCTCATGCTACAATAAATCTTTTTTTCGTGTACATAAATCCACCATATGGAACAATTATAAATTCTAGACCTTATACACTATAATAAGCAAGCTTATCTTATAGAACAAGTAAATCTTTCTCGCATATATAAATTTTTTTTTCTGTTTAAAACATATAATCCTTAGAGTGTGTCCATTTAAATTCTTTGTCCGGGGCTGTAACTCTGCCATCCATGAAGGATTTGAAAATAACTTTGCTATAATGTCACTATAATGCGACAACATGTCATACATAATATGCGGACTCTGTTGCTCCAAGGTGCAAGGTCACACATAAAGGTCAAAGGATAACAGATCAGTTTTGCGTCCATCCAACAACTCTGGCCCAACCACGAAGGGATTTTGAAAAAACTTGGCATAAATGATTACCATAATAAATTATAGTGTCTTGCACAAGACCCAACCTTAGCTCCAAGGAACGTTCACACTTAGAATCAAAGGTTAACAGGTCTGTTTATTTCAGTATCATAATTACTGCCCATTCATCAAGGGATTTTGAAATTACTTGGCATAATGTTCCCCATGAGAAGTACGTGTCACTGCATGTAGTAATACCAATTTAATTCTATTTAATTAAATAAATACATTTTAGGTCAGTCCAAAGCCAAGTCAGTGCCTGCCTATACATCCTATATGTTTTTGTTTCATGGTGAAGTACACATAGAAAAAACTACTACACTTTTTCATTGATGCATCTAATTGCAAGAGGCTGGTTATGGTTTGAATGATGAGGGAAAAGGTTTGAAGGTAGACTAAGGACAAGACAATCTGTATGGTCAGTAGATGACAGGGTAACAATGGTGATATAGACACTATGAATTGCCACAGTCTTTATGGATGGAGTGAAGCACCTTCTACATTAAAGTAAGTCTAAACCGACAATAGCTGGTGTACATCATCCTAAAATTAAACAGTCAGACTAAACAGTAGACATGGCAACAATCATTTATCACAATCAGCCATTATTCAGCAACCATAGATTTTCAGATCATAAATTAACTTATGAGGGGGTTGTTAGTGGTGCATACAGTTATTACTTGTTCAACATTAAAAATAGGCTTTAGATTTCTCATTGACATAATCTATTAATTGAATTCAAATAAAGCTGTACTTATTATATAAAAAAAGGGGTGAGAGAGCTGCAACGGGAGAGAGAAGTTTTGTGTTGTCAAGATCTATCATAATCCAGTAAGTGGGAAGTATGCTGGACACTGGCTGTGAGATAATGATGCTGATTGGGTCCAGATCTGAGGAAATCTATCATAGGTATAGCACTATTACCAAGAAAATATTACTTAAAGTGAATTAAAAAGCGATAGACTAATTTTCAAATATTTTCTTTGTAGTTGGTATCTGGCTGTTGCACATAAGTGCAAATTCTTATGAGAGTTTGTTCCATTAGCTAGTCAGAACTTGGAAATAAAGGAAATGTAATGCAGTGGCAAAATGAGATCCGAGAGAATTGAACTAAGTGAAACAGTTTAATAATTTCAGCATACTGATAAATTTTTGTACTGTAGTTCAAGTCAGTTCACAACAAAAGATGGACATAAGGCTTCCATTTCTTAGCAATGCTCATTGCTTTTTATTTTGTTTGACTTTGAAAACAATATGTCTACAGTTATTATTATTCTAACCTTTGATTCCTTAAGGAAGTGTTTACAGTAACTTGTAGACAACAGGTTAGTCCGAAAAATACTCTAATACTCTCTAGGGGAACAATTTTAAGACGTTATTGTTGAATGTCCAACATTTTTATCACAAAGATTTTTAAATAAACAGTGTTAAATCCACCAAAACAAAAAACTTTCATATCTTCTTGAGTAAAAAATCTGAAATTAAATTTATAAAATTTGTTTTGCCTTTTACTTGTGGAGAAGGAGTTCATCCGTCGCCGAGATGCTTACAGAACTGACTCTGAACACTTGCCATAAACTGTATGATTTATACTGGAAGCTATCCAGCAGGCCATGTCAGAAGGTTTGAGAATCTTCCCTAGTGCCAACCAATGCTGCTTTCTATGAGGTATCCTAGACAATCACCGACGATAACCTGTACTGTGTTAGCACTTGACTAACCCTTATCTGCTAATTTTATGAACTTGTCCATCTTTCAATTTGGACAGTACCACTAACATTTAAAGGGTTTTTTCACCAAAAGATACTGAATTGGCAAAAGTGCAGGATCTGAGAACAGTTCATACTGCACAGATGTGCATGCTGATCATGAGCTACACTTGGTCACAAAGGCAGAATCAGGTCGTGTCTAACCATGATAAGGGTTATAAACTAAAACAGCTTTGAAATAAAACCTTATAAGTGTTTAGGCTTCATAACTCAGGCAAATGTTTTTTTTTTTTATCTTTTCAGGGATGCAAGAATTTTCAAACCTGTTGTGCATACCATATGTAAGTAATTTATACAAAAAAGATTTATATGACGCAAATTTAGTCAAGTTGTAAAGAGAAACCTTTGACCATGCATAGATAAACAAAGTATAGTTTTGATTCCCTTATATTTTTAGCTGACATACGAAGTAAGAAGGGTATCTATCCAAACTTCGCTCCCGGCGGTCGGCGTCGGCATCTATCCGCGTCCCCACTCACCTTCGGTTAAAGATTTGGTCACGATTCACTTTTACAACTTATCTCTGTTATAAACATGAAGGTAATTGAACAAACTTGAAATAAATTATCCCCACAACATCCACAACATCTGACATACAAGGTGCAAAACTCGTGGCACCAATAATTTATGAAATTAACGCCCTTTTCACTTAAGATTTTCAGGTAAAGTTTTGATGCACTTTCACACTATCACTGTTATTACTAAATGGATTTGATTCAAACTTAAAATATAGTTGTTACAACATCATCACCCACACAATATGCCACAAGCTGCATAACTCTGGCACCAAAATTTAATGAATTATCCCCTTTTTGCTTAGGAAATACTTATAAAGTGATTTTGATACATTTTAAACTTAACCTCTCTATTATAACTTAAAGTGATAAGTTTTGACATAGACACAGGCATTGTGCAAAATCTTTCACCAACAATTGGAGTCATTAAACACGTACACTCGCAGTGACAGCACTATTTCCACAGATGTGTCACCAGTTTCACTATCAGCAGCGAAATAGTCTAGCTTGTGACAGCACTTGTATTCACTAACTTCCCATTAACCATTTTATTATTTATCTGGGTCACTGCAGTAATTTCAGTTCTATGATCTATTTTTTATCCATATACCATGAAATATTAAATACATCACCTGTAATTTTGTGTCAGTTTCCATTGATATTTAATTGTCATATTATGAAAAGCTTTATTTTGATAGGACTTATTTATTGTTTTGGTCATGTATTTTTTTGTGTATTTCAAGAAGTTAAAATATTTTTAAATTCAGAAAGAAAATGTTTGTTTTACGTTTCAAGGCTGTCAGTAATACATTTAAATGATTAAACTACTGTTTACGTCGAAATAAAATTTACAAAAAAAAAACACACTACTTTGATCAACTAAAACAGCAGCTGAGGTCCGCATATGTGGATTTCTTCCTAGGAAAAAAAAAACGAAGAAAAATGTATTTTTGTCATATGAAATTCATTACATTATTTAGCCTCAAGTACTGTAACATGAATCAGAAGACTGTAATAATCTGTCACAGGTTGTAGATGCAGAGATTATCCTGTTAGAGGATAACTGTTTTTGGTGCTAACGAGGTTCCTGGCTGAGGTTACCACCAAAACAGATTCTCAAGAGCCAGATCTTCCCTCTACACCTACAACCTTGTAGATCATTTTTATGCTCCCAGAAGGGCTAGCATATAGTTCAGCTTTGTCCTATGCCTATTGTCCGTCCAATGGCCGTCGTCACACTTTTGTCTGGAGTATAATTTGAAAAGTTAATATAGGCATTTGAATAGAACTTCACATAATCATAGAGGCCATTGAGACAAGTGCAGTGTCAAAAAAACATAACCAACCTTACCTAGATTATGAATAACTCCTTTATTATACAAAATAATGCTTGTCGAGAGCATTACTTGAAAGTATTAAATGGCATAACATTGAATCTTCACAAAATGATAGAGGCCATTTGACGGGAAGAGCAGTGTAAAATAGAACCATAACTCTGCCCTTACCTAGTTTATTTGAATTATCACCCAATATTATACAAAAAAGGCTTGTCCGGACATTACTGAAAATGTAATATTTAAAGGCAGGGAAAAGAGGGGAGGCTAGGAGGACTTAGTGATGGTATTTACCATGTGCTGATGAAGTATCGTCCATTCTATATAGCTGCACGTTTTCGAGATCGTTTTAGACCATCTCCAAGAGTGTTAATGCGAAATCGAGATTTTGGTTTCTAATACGTTAATCCCATATTGGGACAATAAGCACTCATGCATCGGGGAGCATCAATTCGGTTTAAAAAGCCGATTCCTTGTTATTTTTTTTTGTAAGAGAATAAAAAAACAAAGCAAATGATAATGTTATATAACACAGTTTTTATATAAATTGTAATGTATTTAACCAAAGTGCAAAAAATTTAAGTTCATAGAAATTGATGGACATGATGTTTCAAAATTACCAACAGACACAATTTCCAGTTTAGTGACATCATTTTGTAAGTGTAATGTTATTGTTTTTATTTCAGTAAAGATAAAATTTTTCTGAATTAAAAATCAACTGAAAAGAACAACCAGAAGAAAGTAACTGAATTTTTTGAATTTTAGATTGAAATACACACACAACAAGTGCATGAATCTCCTACATAAATGGATCAATTAGTTGTCAACATGAGTCAGCAAGAAAGTCATTTGGTCAATGGGGAACAACCATATGTAACTGACATGGGTAGAGGTTAGCCATCGCAAAGCCCGGTCCGAGTAGCAAGCAAACGAGCTATCATATTACAAACCACCCCCCCTCTGCACCCGAATCCCACACCATTCAGCACAGTGCAGATGTACTAGACAAGATGACCACATAAAGCTTACCCCAGAATGAGTACCGTGCAACAGTACAGACCGATCCGCCATACCAGAACCGAAAACTCAAAACGTACAATAGCGACTTATACCAAGACCTGACGTATGACAGCTAAAATGAGTAACCAGTTCCCCATGACACGGGGCGCTGCTAATATGACCGGTCTTATGAACCCTCAATTGCTTCAAACACACCGCAAGAGCTGGACTGCCCTCGCCACCCCCCCCCTGCTATGCCGCCTTACCAGCAGGCAATGTAAAATGCCCCCGCCCCGCAAATACAACATACGACATGCGACTTAAACCCAAAAGTGAAATACCCACCACTAGAAAACACAAGGAAACCGCCCTAACCTAACTCCCTGGTGCGCATTACCCGTTAACAGACCATAAACAAAAACCCACGCACAGACCCCTGAAAAACAATAACGATGACACAAACATAGTTAGAAGCAGTGCCTAGTAAAATGACAAGTTAGCGTACAGTAAAGTCCATCCAATAGAGGCGAAATGAACAAATATATGATCTAAGTCCTAAAAAAATGACAACGATCGAGGCAAGCGACATAACAGCACCCGTATGAACAACACAAACCCACGGTGTTGTCTCTCAGTCCTCGACAGGGAGACAACAGCTGCCTCCACAATCTCACGCAGCCACTTCGCACCACAAACCTTCATGCCGCGCCCACCTAGGGTCAACAGAAACCCTCACCCAATTCACAACCCCACACACACAACACAGCCCCATAACACTCAAACCAGGCCAAGTCACATGACCGCGGACAATAGAAGATTCTCTTGGGAGGGATCTAAACACCTCTGTGGGAGCCCTATTCCAATCACCATTGATACAATTACTACCACTCATCGCTCCTTCTGTAATTATACATCCAAAAGATATATTAACTACCCTAATCTCATGATTGTTGTTTTAACATAAAAAAGGTTTTAAAAAACCCAACAAATTTATTATTCTATAACAATACTACAGAGAGCTATTAAAAATCTTATAGACAAAATATTTACCTATTTTAGGTAACCATCCGCCAAACATGGACCTGAGGTAGCCAATGCAGCAAGAGAGGCCCTGGAAACCAGATACTGGCTCCTACCCTACCTGTACACACTGTTCCATAAAGCTCACACAGAGGGAAGTACAGTTGTCAGGGCAGTGTTTCACGAGTAAGAGGATAATATTAGTTGGTTTATTTTGTTTGTCGTATGCGAGACAATAACTTATTAATCTAATATGAACCAGATTCTAAATGAGATACATTTAAATTATAATGAATTTATTGGCCTCACTAGTTATTATGACTCACCCAACTGGAGAAGACATACTGTTTACTGTGTCCGTCTGCCCGTCACTCTTCATTTCCGATTAATAACAGTTACTGGAGAACCATTTGGCCAAGAACTTTCAAACTTGAAACCTGATAGGGTGAAAGTCTTATGGAGTAGATGACTCCATATTGTTTTTAGGGTCATTCCATCAATAGTCAAGGTCACAGGGGCCTGAACATTTAAAACCATTTCGGATCAATAACTTGAAAACCACTTGACCTGGAATGTTGAAGAGTCATAGCATGATTGGACTAGCAGAATTAATGACCCCAATTAGTTTTGGGGTCACTCCATCAAAGATCAAGGTCACAAGAACCTGAACATGGAAAATGTATTCTGATCAATAAATCGACAACCAGTTGGCTCAGAATGTTGAAACTTCATAAGGTGACTGGACATGCAGGGTAGATGACCCCTAATGTTCTTAGCTCACCTGAGCCAAAGGCTCATGGTGAGCTTTTCTGACCCCTCGATGTCCATCGTCTGTCGTCAGTCGTGTATCTGTTAAAAAAATCTTCTTTTTGAAAACCATTGGGCAGAATTATACCAAACTTCACAGGAAAGATCCTTGGATGGTGCCCTTTCAAAATTGTTCAAAGAATTGAATTCCATGCAGAACTCTGGTTGCCATGGCAACCAAAAGGAAAACTTTAAAAATCTTCTTGTCTAAATCCTCAAGATGAAGAGCCTTGATATTTGTCATGTGGCATCATCTAATGGTCCTTGGGTGATAAGAGTTTTACAGTCTTATATAGGAAAAAACTTTAAAAATCTTTTTTTTTTCTGAAACTGCAAGGCGTAGGCTTTTGATATTTGGTAAGTTGCATTGACTTTTGGTCCTCTACCAAAATTGTTCAAGTTATGCCCCTGGGGTGAAAAGAGGCCGTGTCCTGAGGGGTCTCAAGTTTTACATAGACTTGATATATAGGAAAAGACTTTAAAATTCTTCTTTCCAGAAACTGCAAGACATAGGCATAATTTTTTTTTTTTTTTGATACTTGGGTTGTTGCTTTCCAAGTGTTATTCCACTACCAAAATTGTTCAATATTATGCCCCTGGGTAAAAGCCCTGCCCTGGGTGTCCAAGTCTAACACATAGAACTAAATAGGAAAAAAGTCTCCTTGTCTGAAAGTTCAAGGCCTAGGCCTTTGATAGTTGGTATGCAGTATTGCCTAGTGGATCTCTAACAAGATTGTTAAAATTATGCCCCTGAGGTGTAAAGAGGCCCCACCCTGGGGGTCACTTGTTATATGAGTCATATAGGAAATAAATCTTCAAAAATTACCAGATCATATTTCCTAGACTGTTTAATAATAATTTCCTGATGACCCCAAGTGATTAGGTGTCACTTAACTGTGACCTTGACCTGCTGACCTACTTTCTTTTTTTTTAAGATACAGCCTTGAAATTAGATGACATGTACAGTTTTGCATACTGATCTTAAAACTGACTTTTAGTGACCATGAATGTGACCTACTGACCTACTTTCTAATATTTAGTATCAGATTGCAATTTGAAACATGTGACTCATATTACTCAGGTGAGCGTTTCAGGGTCATCATGACCCTCTTGTTATTTGTTTGTTAGTTTGTTTGTTTTTGTTCACTCTGGAAAGCAACAAGTTCCTTTATGGTTCTCTAGTTCCAGCTTGGCTCTATAAAAGTTATAAGATTATTCTAAAAAAAATCTATGAGTATGTTGAATGAGCTGTCTGGTCATACAGGAATGGCAGCTGAATTATTACTGATACTTATGTTAAAACATATACATATTGTGATTTTGCAGGTTTCCCCAGGAGCAGTTTGCACACAATGTATACAGAGAGTTCCTTTGGGGGAAAGCCCTCATGATTGCTCCAATTCTAACTGAGGTTTATACTTTTTCTTATTTATCTGTCCAAAATGTTAAATGTTTAAACATCACTTGAAATCTATATGAGCTGTGCCATGAGAAAACCAACATAGTGCATTTGCGAACAGCATGGATCCAGACCAGCCTGCGCATCCGTGCAGTTTAGACAGGATCCATGCTATTCACTTTCAAATCCTATTGCAATTAGAGAAACCGTTAGCAAACAGTATGGATCCTGACCTGACTGCGTGGATGCGCAGGCTGGTCTTGATCCATGCTGGTCGCAAATGCACTATGTTGGTTTTCTCATGGTGCAGCTCATTTGGTGATATATTGATGATATTTGGCATGGTGGTTCTTGATCTTTACCAAGTGTTCAGACATTTCTATTAAGCTATATATAGGAACTACCAGATCTAAAAGAGGAATAATCTTAAACAAAATCTCCTTAGCTGCTAGTTTGATTTTGAAAACAATTCACAGTAACGTTTCTTGGATGACCATTTACACTGATGGTCAATTTATTCCTATTTTCCAATTTGCTTGTTATTAGGGAACATTGTGACTTCTTCCTGGATGTATATTGATGGAACAAATTCTTGCCAATTTCACACAAATGTTCCTTAAGTGGCCATCTACCAAAATTTTTCGATTGTTTTTATATGTGAAAAAAGATATGCATCAGAGTATGTAAAAATAAGATTGTCCCCTTTCCCTGTATACATATAGTGGAGAGTTTTAAAAAATTTCGTCGAATTGCATTTTTTTTTAGAAAAATGTCCAACAAAATCTAAACCCACAGT
>NW_026460540.1:0-8324 GCF_021730395.1 Mercenaria mercenaria | reverse complement strand
CGACCTGTCAAAATCCACAAGAGCCGAATACATTATATGATTGCAGATGAAGATACTGCATAAATTACCCTTTTATTATACCCATTTACTTATATCTAGTCTAATCAGCAAAAAATGGCAAATAAGACAGAAAAAAACAACTGAAATGATTTTTACGCATGTAACGTCTACACGTCATCAGTGTTACAACATGACTGAAGTCATAGTTTACGTCACCACTAAAGCAAGTGATCCAATCATTGTTCAAAACGTTTTTCCGTATGCGATGAGAGTAAAATACAGAATATCGCATTCGTTCGTGAAATATGTGTATTTGAGACAATATCATAATTTTTTAGCCTTTTTATTTCTCGTGACATATGTTTTCTGCAGCGTTGCCACAAATTTCAGTAATAACACAAATGTTGATTATATATAATTATACATGCATAAGATAGATTATTTCATTAATATAAAAGTTATGAAACTATTAGGGAAAAAAACATATTTATTAACATTATATTTTGGTTGCAGAATAGTAAAATAATAAAGGTATAAGAATGTGCGTGAAATTAGCCAGAGCAGCCAGAGTAGCCAGAGTAGCCAGAGTTTAGCCAGAGTTCGGCCAGAGTTCAGCCAGAGTAGCCAGAGTTCAGCCAGAGTTCGGCCAGAGTTCAGCCAGAGTAGCCAGAGTTCAGCCAGAGTTCGGCCAGAGTTCAGCCAGAGTAGCCAGAGTTTAGCCAGAGTAGCCAGAGAAGTCAAAACTCTGGTTACTCTGGCTAGCCAGAGTAGCCGGAGTTCAGCCAGAGAAGTCATAACTGTGGTTACTCTGGCTGGCCAGAGTAGCCAGAGTTCAGCCAGAGTAGCCAGAACTCTAGTTACTCTGTCTGGCCAGAGTAGCCAGAGTTCAGCCAGAGTAGCCAGAACTCTAGTTACCCTGGCTGGCCAGAGTAGCCAGAGTTCAGCCAGAGTAGCCAGAACTCTAGTTACCCTGGCTGGCCAGAGAAGCCAGAGTTCAGCAAGAAAAGCCAGAGTTTGTAGGATGTTAAAATGTTCTGGGTACTCTGGTCAGCCATAGTATCCAGAATAGCCCGAGTCACCTGGATTTTATTTGCTTCGGTTAGTCTGGCCAGAGTAGCCAGAGTTTCTAGGATTTAAAGAGCAGGCAGAGTAACCTGGTTCACAAAACATTTTCCGTCTTAGCTGAATTTGATTATGAAACTTAATATGTAATTTCTATCTAAATAGCATGTTTAAACTGAATTTCAAGTTAATTACTATTTTTAAGTGGCTATTTAGAGTAGCCAGAGTAGCTAGAACTCTGGTTAATCTAGAGTAGCCAGAGTAGCCAAAACCCTTGTTACTCAGGCTGGCCAGAGTTCAGCCAGAGTAGCCAGAGTTCAGCCAAAGTTCAGCCATAGTAGGAAGAGTTTCTAGGATTTTAACATGTTCTGACTACTCTGGTCAGCCCGAGTCACCAGGATTCCTTTTGATCTGGTTACTTTGGCTGGCCAGAGAAGCCAGAGTTTGTAAGATTTTAACATGTTTTTGCAAATCTGGTCAGCCAGAGTAGCCAGAGTAACCAGGTCCCATGTTCACAAAAGTTTTTCAGTCTTAGCTGGATTTGATTATGAAATTTAATAATTGAGCCGTGCCATAAGAAAACAAACATAGTGGCTTTGGGACCAGCATGGATCCAGACCAGGCTGCGCATACGTGCAGTTTTGTCAGCTTCCATGTTGTTCGCTTTTAAAGCGTATTGGACTTTGAGAAACTGTTAGCGAACAGTATGGATCCTGACGCACAGGCTGGTCTGGATCCATTATGGTCTCAAACCCACTATGTTGGTTTTCTCATGGCACGACTCATATGTCATTTCTATCTAAATAGCATGTTCAGAACTGAATTTTAAGTTAATAACTATCTTCAAGTGGCTATTTAGAGTAGCCAGAGTAGCCAGGACTCTGGTCACTATGGCTGGCCAGAGTTCAGCCAGAGTTTAGCCAGAGTAGCCAGAGTTCAGCCAGAGTAGCCAGTCCTGGTTACTCTGGCTGGCCAGAATATCCAGAGTTCAGCCAGAGTAGCCAGAAACCTGGTTGCTCTGGCTGGCCAGAGTAGCCGAGTAACCAGGATGTCAATTGCTCTGGCTACTTTGGTTAGGCAGAACAGCCAGAATTTCCGAAATGTCCATTGGTTCTAGCTACCTAGGCTAGCCCGAATAGCCAGAGAAAATACTGTAATACCTATTGCGAAATGACCCTTTTTGGTTCTCTCAGGTTTGATTTTAGAGTGTTTTATATATATCAAGTGATTCATAAAACGGACTTCAAAGAATTGTCTTATCTTTTAGACTGCAGCCAGAGTAGCCAGACGTTCTAGGATTTTAATATGTTCTAGCTAGTCTGTCAGCCAGAGTAGTTAGAGTGACCATGATTTCATTTGGTCTGGCTACTCTGGCTAGCCAGAACAGCCAGAATTTTCGAGATGGCCATTGGTACAAGCTACCCTGCTAATCAGAAATAGCCAAAGAAAATACAGTAAAACCTGTTGCCAGAGTAGCCAGATTAATCAGAACTCTGGTTACTGTTGCTGACCAGGACAGTCTGTTTAATAATTTTCACATAGTCTGGCTACTCTGGCTGGCCAGAGTAACCAGGAATAACTGAAATGCGCACGGGTTCTGGTTACTCTGGCTGGCCAGAAAAGCCAGAGAAAATACAGACACACATGTAAACTAGAGCCATTTTTAAAATGTATGACCCTTTTTGATAAAAATCATATTATACATGATTAGGTTGCACTAACTGTTGTATATAATTATAATGTAAATAAAAAGTTAGACCTGTTACGTTTTGTGTGTGTGGTATATGAAGGCTGAAATTAACAAAGATTAAAGCGGACAGGTCTATATATTTATGGTAGATTGAAAGTCTTTAAAACACGCCTTGCAAAGTCTTTCAGGAAAATCTTTTAAAATCTTCTCATAAGAATTGCAATGACAAGAGTAAAGATATTTTACATGTTCAAACCAATACCCCAGAGTCAAAATGGATCCTACATAAGTTTTACATAGAAAAAAACATGATATACTTACATAGCAAACATCTTTCAGAGCCACAAGGGTAAGAGCTGAAATAGTTTGCATGTAAATTAGCAAAATTTATAATGGAGTTCTTTCAAACTTGATTGAATCACCACCCCCGGGGCAATATAAGTCTCTCTCTGTGGATTATCAAGTATACTTTAATCTTATACAATATAAGTTTAAAATTTCCAGAATACCCAGAATTTAGAGTTGACAATTACAAATTGTGATTTTTTACTATGACTGTCATATCCCACAAAGTCCAGGTAAGCGATTCAGAACCACAAATGTCCTGTAGTTTATACTGATATCATAAACAATTTCAGTGAATTCCATATAACTTTGAGTGTAAAAATAAAGAATATTTATTTGAAGGCTTCTTGTTTTGTATTTATTTAACTTCAGTGTTTGCCTTGAATTTGTACCAAATAAATTAACTTGAAGACATAACGATAATATAAAGAAATTGGAGAATAAATTTTTCATACATGTTGACAACAACCAATTCCTGAAATTTGCATATTAAAGTTGTGGAAGTTGACGAAATGTTGACATGTGAACACATACACTTAAAGCGGCTTAATAATGGTATTTCATCTAAACCCTTGGAAAAAGTTAGGTACCTGTGGCATGAAATCAAAACGCAAAATGCCATTCAAAAATTGATTGTGGTCACCTTATGCCATCAGACAATCAACATTCCATGTTGTATTAACTCGGTATCACTTGTGTATGTGTATGAAACGATACTCACTGTGTTCGGATTAAACAGTTATAGGACTGCTAAATGATAAGACTATTCTTTGAAGTCCGTTTGATGAAACACTTTGATACATGAAACACTAAAAAACCCTGAGGGTACAAAAAAGGGTCATTTCGCAACATGTTAAAGCCCTAGAAACTCTGGCTACTCTGGCAGAAGTCCGTTTTATGAATCACTTGATACATAAAACACAAAATAACCAACCCTGAGAGAACCCAAATAGTCAACAATCTTCTCACACCTTTCCAATATAGCTTCCGTTCCAAACATAGCTGTGAGGCTCACCTATTATCCTTTAAACAAGAAACTTTTGACAATTTCCAATCTGGAAACAAACAGGTCTCATTGTAATGGATTTCTAGAAAACTTTCGACAAGATTCTCTATAAAATCGTGAAACGTTGTGTCGATAGAATCTCTCTATCCTGGATTCAATTTCCTTAGTAACCGTTCTCAATCTGTAGTAATTGAAGGCTCACACACTTTACCAGTTCTTTCAGGGCATTCCTCAAGGTTCAGTGTTGGGTCCTTGTCTCTTTCTTTATTTTATCAATGACCTTCCTGACTCTGTTAAAGGCAGAATACGCTTATTTGCTGATGACACTATCATATACCTCAACATAGACTCGTTAATAGACTCTTACAAAGTTCAAGATGATTTGACAAAATTAGAATAATGGGAACGTAACTGGTCTATGGAATTCAATCCTGATTAATGCGAAGTAATAGGAATCTCAAAAAAAAAAAATATCATCTTACCATATATATTACTTAATCGAGACCTAAAAACTACAGAAAATGCTTAATATCTTAGTGATGTCTTAACTTTGAAACACTTACTGAAATATTACATCTTCAAAAGCTAGTAACACTCTCAGATTTATACAAAAATATGTACAATTTTATAACAATAATATTAAAGAAACTGCCTAAAAACATACGTTCGCCCACAATTAGAATACTGTAACACCATATTGCATCCATTGCAGAAAAAACTTAGTATATGAGATTATTATCATTATTATTATTATTATTATTATTACTAATCCAAATTTGTTGAGCGCCCATTTAATATAAAATATACGTTCAAGGGCGCTTAACAATTAAACATGTGACATATTGCAGATATGTAGGTAAATCATAAAAACAGGCATATGCAATATTAAAACTGAAAGCGAATGATTTGATTAATGGTTATTTGTATAACATTAATCGGGATGCATGTATTCTTCTATGTTCTAGTGTCTGCCATTAAGTTTCAAACATTGATGTTACGCTGCTTTGGTATGAGTAGCCAGAACATGTTAAAATCCTAATAAAGTCGTGTTACTCTGGCTGAACTCTGGTTACTCTGGCCAGCCAGAGTAATCAGACTTCTGGCTACTCTGGCTGAACTCTGCCTACTCTTGCCAGCCAGAGTTACCAGAGTTCTGGCTTCTCTGGCTACTATAAATAGCCAACTGAAAATAGTTATTAACTTGAAATTCAGTTTTAAACATGCTGTTTAGAAAGAAATAACATACTAAGTTTCAAGATCGAATTCAGCTAAGACTGAAAATGTTTTGCGAACACGGGACCTGATTACTCTGGCTACTCTTGCTGACCAGAGTAGCCAGAACATGTTAAAACCCTAGAAACTCTGGCTACTCTGGCCAGCCAGAGTAACCAGAGCTACTTTAATTAACCACTTGAAAATAGTTAATAACTTGAAATTCAGTTTTAAATATGCTATTTAGATAGAAATGACATATTAAGTTTCATAATTAAACTTAGCTAAGACTGAAAATACATGGTACCTGGTTACTCTGGCTACACTGGCTAGTCTGGCTGATCAGAGTAGCCAGAACATGTTAAAATCCTAGAAACTCTAGCTTCTCTGGCTGAACTCTGGCTACTCTATTAGAAACAGCCAGAGTGACCAGAGCAAATGATATCCTGGTGACTCGGGCTACTGTTGCTACTTTGGCTGAACAGAGTAGCCAGAACATGTTAAAAATCTAGAAACTCTGCCTACTCTGGTTGAATTATGGCTACTCTGGCCAGCCAGAGTAACCAGAGTTCTGGATACTGGATGAACTCTTGCTAAACTCTGGCTACTCTGGCCAGCCAGAGTAACTACCCAGAGTTCTGGCTACTCCTGCTGAACTCTGGCTACTCTGGCTAGCCAGAGTAACCAGAATTATGGCTACTCTGACTGAACTCTGACTACTCTGGCCAGCCAGAGTAACCAGAGTTTTGACTTCTCTGGCTGAACTCTGGCTACTCTGGCCAGCCAGAGTAACCAGAGTTATGACTTCTCTGGCTGAACTCTGGCTACTCTGGCCAGCCAGAGTAACCAGAGTTTTGACTTCTCTGGCTACTCTGGCTAAACTCTGGCTGAACTCTGGCTGAACTCTGGCTACTCTGGCTGAACTCTGGCTGAACTCTGGCTACTCTGGCTACTCTGGCTGCTCTGGCTAATTTCACGCACATGGTATAAGACAGTATTTACTCTAGAGTATGATAGTCGTCCATGTTGACGGCCATGATGAGCAGTTTTACACTACTGGCGGCCACTTTTGTCACTGACGACAGCAGATCTCGGTGTTCAGAGGAATTCAACCATCCCCTAAAAGATAAAAGGTATTTGATACGGTTACTCGACGAGTATACGACATTTTTTTCTAAATACAGTTCATCTATCAAATACATAACATTAGTCATTTTTCTAGTCGCTGTCTGCAAAAATGTAGACTTTAAATTAAAAAATAAAAACATGTATTTGAGTATATGGTCGTATTTATCATAATGTTATAAAAAAAACTGTGAAGAATTTGAATATCTTCCAAAAAAGTCAAGTTATACAAATATCGATATGCCAAGAGGCTTTTATAGATTAGCTAGTCTTCGTACAAAGCATGTGATAGTCATTTTAAAGTAAATCGACTAAATATTTTTGAGCTAGATCTAGTACTTGCTTTACTACAGGAGTAATCAACGTATCTTACTAAAACTCTTACTTGGAAACAAATTTCATGGCGAAGTCTGCTGCAAATATACTGTAGCTTGTCCAAACTTTAAGTATGGTTGGGCATGTGATTTTCAAATACCTGAAAGTAAATGTAGAATCTGAGATCACTTACTCCATAAATATATGTAGTAACGGGACTACACTTTTAAAAACCTATCATTACAAACAATTTTACCAAGAATTAAAGTTTGCTTGATGGTACATACCGTTTTTCTCGTTCGTCACTGTCAAATATTTCCTTTTCGTTTTCCACAAATGCCAGACGTATACAGTTTATCATTTCACAGAACTCCACCATAACTGTGTTGATGTGCTCAGCTTCATCAGAAGAAACTCTGCAATGTAATATGCTGTATAGTATTACCATGCACCTAAATCAAACCTAGGCCCCTCCGTGGCCGAGTGGTTACGGTCGCTGTCTTCAAATCACTTGCCCTCACCGATATGGGTTCGAGCCCCACTCGAGGCGTTGAATTCTTCGTGTAAGGATTTGTTTGTTTGTTTTGGGTTTAACGCCGTTTTTCAACAGTATTTCAGTCATGTAACGGTGGGCAGTTAACCTAACCAGTGTTCCTGGATTCTGTACCAGTACAAACCTGATCTCCGCAAGTAACTGCCAACTTCCCCACATGAATCAGAGGTGGAGGACTAATGATTTCAGACACAATGTCGTTTATCAAATAGTCACGGAGAACATGCGCCCCGCCCGAGGATCGAACTCGCGATCCCGCGATCCGTAGACCAACGCTCTTACCGACTGAGCTAAGCGGGCGGGCTCCTTCATGTAAGGAAGTCATCTAGCTGGCTTACATGTCGTTGGCTCTACCCAGGTGCCCGCTCGTGATGAAATAATGCACGGAGGGGCACCTGGGGTCTTCCTTCACTATCAAAGCTGGAAAGCCGCCGTATTACCTATAATTGTGTCGGTGCGACGTTAAACCCATCAAAGTAAATAAATAAATACAGCACACCTGGTATATGTCAACATCTATGGAACGTTTACTCAGATCAGCTCATAAAAAATGCGCCGATTTTGACAATACATGAATTAAAGCAAACAAAACTTTAACGTTCCTTTTTTGCCCGTCTAAATAGATATTTTGAATTTATCATTTTTCTTAAGTCGCTTCTACTCTGTTACATTTCATAATTTGAAAAATACAAAGACTAAGACATTTGTTTAGAAATGCAGATTATGGAAACTTTAGCCAATAGGACAAAGAAGTTTGACCAGAAGTGATTTTCATACCCTGATATAACACACAGTTCCGATCTGGAGGATGAAAGCTTCTTTAATGCATTGTCAAGTCCCGACTGTTCGATTCTTCTCCACAAGTCTCTGAAATGTACATTAGTGCATCATTCTTATCTTATTGGTTTAACTGATGTTCAATTATTCATCGTTGCTATTCTTATTCAGTTCGCTGTCAATTAATGACATAAAACCGTGGATAATAATTTCATATGTTTAGTTACTTTTAGCTAAGC
>NW_026460539.1:0-8586 GCF_021730395.1 Mercenaria mercenaria | reverse complement strand
GCCAAAATGCGAACCAATTAACGAACCACTTTTTTTTTCCCTTCGCTTTTTGAAAGGGGAGCAATGAAAATTTGTTTAAACGAGAGCGGGGGCCTTTGAAACCTTTAGTATAGAATGGGTTTTTAAGATTTAGATATGTGTTAGTCTTAATGTTAGTTGTAGTTGTGAAAACTTTTGTAGCTAGAATGGTTTCTTCCAGGGCTTGTCACTTTTTCTTTGGTGGTGGAGTACGGAAAGGGGGCGTTTTCGACCCTTATTGTTTAGTTTATATATAAAAAACGACTCTTGGTTTTGCTCACAGCTAAATGAAAAATAGTGACATAAAAATTTTTATGAACTTTGGCAACATAAGATCTTACTTGAAATTTGAAAAACAAAGCTTAAAATTTCAATGTTGTATAAAGGGTGTACAGTTTATTTGGCTTTTTAACAGCTGCACATAAAACGATGAACCTTTTCTCTCTTTCTTGCTTTTCAAAAAAAAAAAATCAAATTATAATGAAGGGGCCAAGGAACCCGATATCGCTGAGTGGGCTAATTTTGGCAAACAAAAAAAGGACAGTAAAAGGGTATGGGGTGTCGTTAGCCCAACTTTACTAGGGTAGGGTGATGTGCGGCATAGGAACCCCTTTGGCCATCACGGGGCTTTACAAGTTGGTAAAGTAAATCCCCGCTATGACGGATGGTTTTTGATGCGCAAGTTTGCTAAGGGTTACACACCACTCGTACCAAAGGGGCCTCTATACAAGTTTGCAACGCCACCCTAGTACAAAAAAATTTAATTTTTTTAACCCCGACTTGGGATGTCATGCGAAATTTCGAAATTTTGGCAAACAAAAACCCTTTACTTTTTTCAAACAATCAAAATCAAAAACACTAAGGGGCCCGAACGGAAACCAAAAGTTTCATTCGATGTTTTCATAATCGGGCGGGTAAACTGCAATGCTGGTTTCGGCCCGATCCGCATTGGTAGGCAATGGCCGGTGGGGGGAATTAGTTTGCCCGTACGCAATGATTGTTTGCATTTCATAGCATGTCATGCCATTTTTTTGAAGAGTACCTTCTCTTTGAGAGCCGCATCACCTACAAACAGTTTTTCGCCCAAAGTGTAGCGAAAAGGTGTTGGGGGACGGGCATGAAATGTCTTCAAATCCCGATTGGAAATTTGAATGGAATTTGGCTTTATTTTCCTCTTCTTACTTCTTTCACACACCCCCCTATTGGCATTCAAACGTCACGTGGGTCAAGCGTTAATGATGGCTAAGCCCGCCTGTGCTCAGTAGGCAATGACGTAGTCGGAATTAGGGGCCCATCATTGTATGGTCTGCCAGATATAAATGTGCGTTCCATTCATTGAAGAGTACACTTCTTATTGAGACGCCCCATCCCCTTTGAACACCCCTTCACCCGAGTGTGGAAGGTGTTGGGGGAAAACATACAAGTTGGCAGGATATGTCGTTCAAAATTTCAAAATATTTTTCTCTCTTTTTTTTTGTCTTTGGCACCTATCCCAAATTTCGTAATGCGCCAGGGGTCCAGTATAAACATCGGTGAATCTCAGTTTACACTTTTTGTAACAACTAATTGAATTTCTCGAGGGGTTTACTTGGAAACGAGGGGGGCAACCCTTAAAAGCAGAGCCACAAAATTTTTGGGTACTGAAATTTTTTCAAAGGTGAATTGGCGTGCTAAACGAATCGTGGGCTCGTCCCTCGGGCCCGATGTTATTAGCTTATGATTGAAAAAAAAATGTCATTCTACGGAAAATTTGGACACGAATTTTTTTTACTGCTGAAGAGCACAATGCCTAATTAGAAACATATCCTAATAGACTGTTTAAAATATAAAGCAAAAGAAATGATCATTTTTGAATGTATTCGAAAAAAAGGCTCGTCTTTATATGACAAAACAGCGACTTGTAAAAACGATCTTTGGTTAAAGCATACAAATATCCAACATCTTTTTTGTTTTCAAATGAAGGGCTTTTTCTACTCTGAGATCAAATTTTAAATTCCCAAATTTGATCGCATAGTACAGATAAGTGTAGGGAAAGGGGGTTTTTAAAACCCGAAAATTTAGAAATTTGTAAAAACAAAGCAAAGTGATATGTTAGAAATTTTTTGCCCCATGATAAGCAAGAAAGGAAAACTCGTCCATTTATTGCAGTCTCATTTTTACAACGATTTTACTTTTTTCATGCAAAAAAAAGCCTTTCCCCTTTTCTTTCTCTTTTTGAAAAGTCTTTGCAAAAAGGGGTGTCCGCAAGCACTAGGTGGATCTTTCTCGGGGGGGCAGACATATAATGCATAATAAAAAAGTTTGTCCCTTGCCTCTTGCTACTTTAGACTTCCTCGATAGCACCAGCATCTCATTTTTTCCCCTTTTCCCCAAAACCTTTTGAAAGTACGCTTTTGGCTTTCACTTGTAAACCCTTTAGGGCCTTGAGTACGGTTTTTAGCCTAGCTCCCTTTTATGCCTTTTTCGGGCTTTTTGACTTCAAGTAACTAGGGGTTCTCATTTTAAATGGGCAATTATATCTGGTAGATATCATCTTCTTCTTTTTCTAAACATATTTTTGCGATATATCTGTCGGGAAACAACGTCTCTTATCTGTCATATTACCGAAACAAAAAAGAAAAAACACGAATTTTAGTTAAACCATTCTAAAAATGTTAAAAGGTTATTTCAAAAAAATCAATCATATTTGCTATCTATTCAATTTGAAAGTGTCACTTACCAATTTATCCCTAAAGCCTTGGTTTTCTAAGGAAAAACCCCGCGCTGATATATGTCCGGCATATTTTGTCATTCGTGCCTCTTTTCGTTTTTCCCACAAGTTTGTTTTTGGGTAGCGCCGACTGTACTTTGAAAAAGGAGGGCTCGACCACATCCAGGGTTTAGCAAATAAGACTTATCGATGTTTTCGATCAAGTTTTGAGCTCTTCTAATAAGGCCTTGTTTTTTTTTACAACAAATGTTTCCCTTTTTTGTTGACGGCTCTTGTCAAAGTGCTCAGTAATTTTCGGCTGATTTTCTCATTCTGAACAGAAGAGAGTTTAGACCATCCGCGCAGCCTATCAATAAAATGTTTACCATCAGAAGGTTTGCTTTAAAACCCCGCCCACTTTGTAAACCCTCAAAAGCAGATTGATTAAAAAAGTTATTTTCGGTACATAAAGGGGAAAAAACCATCGACTTTATTTTGTCGATTTTCATACCGTAAACCGCTTACAAACTATCAACAGTGATAAATTCCAGAAGTAAGGGGAAAGTTTTCAGCATGAAACCCCGGACGAGGGTTCAAACCCCCGACATGCTGTTAACGCACAACGATATTACTAAGGCAGAAAGATATGTCGCTCGGGGAATGCTGAAAAGTGCGAGGCAACTTGAGGATTTCGAAAGAAAGGGGGGCATTGAGAAAAAAACACAAACAGTTCGAGTGGATTGTCGAATAGGGTTTTAAATTTATATTGTTGTGTCAAGGATTTTTACTAGAATTCACTTGTTCTACTCGACTATTTTGCTGTAGACACTGGGAAAAACGAATTTGTAAACTTTGTTCTAAGAAATAAAGAGGGCAAAATGGGTCGTCTTCAAGCACTTTTTTTTTTATCATTTGCAGTCAGGGATTTTTGATAATTTCAAGAAGTAGATGCAAGCAAATTACAGACCCATCCACCATTTTGGTTTAACGAAAAAATCCCAAGAAATGCAAAGGTTTTGGGGGGGATTTTTGCGCGAGGCATCGTAACCGAAAAAAAAGTCATAAAATTAAAAAAATTTTCCTTTTTGTTTTTACGAACAAGTAATTTTCCCATGCGTCAGCCGTGCCGCCATCCCATATTGTTCAAAAAATAGCCAAAACCCCAACCGACCTAACCTCACCCAATTCTCCTAGCAAACTGGGAAAACACCACCAAAGCCGATTCGTTTTGGGGCCATTTTTTAGTCTAAAGACATTTATTTCAAAGGGAATATTAAAAAGGAAAAATTTTTTAGTAGTTTTGTTTCCCTAAAAAAAATGATATATTTAATTAAAGTTTTTAGTAATTTATCACCCCAAAAATCGAAAGTAAACTTTTTCCCCCGTTGCGACCCGTTAGGATGAAGATTTTGGCTGGTTTTTTTTTCTGTAGACAGTGTACCCCGGGGTCGGACTGTAGCGGTTTTCACAACACGCAAAAATTTTGTTCTTTTGTGAAAAAAAAGAAAAAATTTAACAATTCTTTTTATTATTTCACGAAACATTATTCCCCAATAATTTGACACCCCGGGGGGGTTTCCCCCTGGGGCCTGGTCTGGCAAGTGAGACAAAAACAATAACAACATCAAGGGGGCCTAGATCACTAAATTTTTTTTAATTTTTGAAAATAAAGCTATGCAAACAACAACATTGTGCAAATTAAATTTAAAAAACACTATCCTCAATTTTTTATGAATTTTCCTAAATTGAATTGAAAAAAAAAATTTACCCCAAATAAAAAAGATTTCAACATTTATTGAAGGTCTTCCTATCTGCAAATGTTTGTTTTTTTTGCTTTAAGTTTTTTTTAAACTGAGAACTTAATCAAGAAATTTAGATTTATGGGGGTCACTACTAGTGATTTAAAAGCTAGGGTTTTATTTTCATGTCAACTGCTTTAGCCTTTTCCAGTCAACTAATTGTACGCTGGTAGACATATTGTGCTAGTGGTTTACTTATGGGGGATTCTGACCCAACACGAAATTATTTCAGATCAGTCCAGGACGTCAAATATTTGAATTCTATCAACTGAAAGGATACTCTTGAACTTTAATTTGTTCTGGCTTAGTGGAATTGTTGCAAATGAATAATGTGTTCGTTTATGATATCCAAATCTTTTAGAACTGTCTGTTCATCCTGTTTAACTCTGAATTTTTCATGCGCCAAACAATATTACCTCTACGCCGTTTGTCTTTTTAAAGACATTTCTTGTTTTAACTCGGCGTCGGTTCAGTTTTTGTCGATAACATTGGATGTATTGAACTGCATGTAACTTCTGCGATTGTTGGATTTTAGGAATCATATTTATGATTTGGGGAAGTATCAGTCGGTATCAGTCGGTATGTTTTAATATAATCTCTCGCAGAATTCATATAAATCTTGAAAGCTTGTCACTACGTTCGTACTCATCCGTACTCGAAATGTGTTCGTACTCAAAATTACTCGAATGTTAAGTTATTATTCTTCAAATTGTTCCTGTTTACCAAATTTCTAAGTAATAAGCAAACTTATGGGTAAAAGTATGTTTGTAATAACGAGAAATAAAAAAAAATAATAGTAAAAAAAAAAAAAAGAAAAAACCCTCAATACATGCTTTTGGTAGTGTTCTAGTGTTACTTCCGTAAAGCATTGATGTGGTTCGATCACGAAATTTTGCTTCTAAAATTGAAATTGTACCATTTTTCTTCCTCCTCTATTGGCTGGTTTCGATCTTATCTTTCAAATAGAACGCAGTCTGTTAAATTAAACACTAGTGTTTCTAATGGATCATTCATCAAAACAAGAGTGCCTCAAGTTCAATTTTAGGTCCTTTATTGTTTCTCTTATACGTTAACGATTTGCCTTTACATTTGAAAAATTCTAACCTTGACATGTATGCTGATGATACAACTTTATATATGACTGATCGGTCAGTCTCTCTTATTGCGACCAAACTACAGTCTGTCTGACTACATATCATAGATAAATGGTGCGTTGAAAAACAATATGGTACTTAATCCGGTAAAAACTACTTCGATACGATAGGTTCCCAGTATAAAATAAGACATTCTGCCTCTCTGAACCTAACAGTGAATAACTGTCGTATAAATTTTGTCACAAATCAAAAAATTTTAGGCGTACATATCGATCCAGCATTAAAGTGGGATGTTCACATACAAAATGTCTGCAAAAAAATTATTAACAATTTACACTTCCAGATTAAACTACCGAAAGATCTCAAAATTTTTACACTAGAAATGAAACAAATGTTTTATAATGCCTACAATATTATGATTATTGACTACGGTGCGATAATTTGGTGTAATGCTCCCAAAACTTACTTTTCAAAAAGTCTCGGTGTTTCAAAAAGTATTGCTAGATGGATATTAGCAAAACCTTTGTTAACTTTTCTGTTTGCTATGTTTAAAGAATGAAATGGCTTTCTGTCGAAAACAGACATAAATTACATATAGTTGTAATGACGTTTAAGGCTCTACATGGTTCCACCCGGAATACGAGGGGTGTTCAATAAATACCCGGAAAAGTGCTCTCATTTCTTTTTTTTCGTCTCATTTTGCTAAAATTTGAAAAATATGACGGATATGAACATACTGAATGCAAATACCTAAATTACAGATTTCAGAACATGCAGAATATTTATCTGTCGTCTCTAGGCAACGCCATCACTCAGAAGCGGCCCAGCGTCATTATGATGCTGTCATATCACACTCAATTAATCAATACTACTCGTGATTACCATTGATTCAATCTTTATCACCATTAATGCATTTTTACACCTTCCTAAGAATAATTAAATACTATTCATATGATGTTCCTGTCTTATTAAAGAAATTGGACACTGAATGATGCCTATCAAGGAGCTCTTTAATTTATTAAATGTGACTGAGCGTTATTTTTCATGTCTGTAACACAAGTCGTCAGCAATATTCTCCTGACCACTTTTAAAATGTCACGTTCCACTAATAAAATTTTGTTTTCTTCAGGGCATTGTCCCTTAAACCTTCTTCAGCATAGCATTTGTCTCTTTCCTTGATTTTCGATTCAGAACACAAAATGTTATCTTACATCTCCGTTCAACAAAATGATGTCACTTTATAATTTGACGTTATTGGCGTAACGCTTACTTTTCATATCAGTATTCACCCAATTTAGGAAAAGGTAGCTTGAAAAATAGGTAAGTGGCAAGTAATGTTTTAGCGCATGTAAAATGAAAAAAAAAGACAAAATTGGGCCGGGGTGACGTCACATGACGTTGCAATGGGGACTCGCATTTATTTATTATTTATCCAAAGACAATTTAATTATTGACAAATCAACACAGTATTCCTAGTCTACATTTTATAGCATTTTCATTTATTTTTGATGATAAAATAAAGAATTGAGAGCACTTTTTCCGGGTTTTTATTGAACGCCCCTCGTATATTACTCAGTTGATTACTGTTTCCGACAACAAGCCATACAACCTAAGATCAAATTCCCAAGGTTTAATTACTCATTTCAGACTCAATTCAGATTATATGAAACAATCTTTCAATTTTTTATCAATGAAAGTGTGGAATTCTATACCAGTTATTATCCGAAATGCAGCGAATGTGAATTCTTTCAAATACAGTTACAAAAAACTTTTATTTGATGAAGTCTGCACTGCATAATCATAATGCTACAGGTGCTCAAATCAAATGCGTTTTTACCTTCTTTATATATATATATATATATATATATATATATATATATATATATATATATATTGTTTTAATTGTTTTATATGCATTTTTTAAAATTAATGTGTACCTTGTTGAAGGCCTCATTGTAAATATGTGATTTCATTTGTATCTGCTTATGTGATTGCATAATGAGTTTACCTTCGTAAAATAAAGAAATTATTATTATTATTATTAAAACTGTTTCGTTTCGCCCTTCAAAAGGCATACACGTTGACTAGAAGTTTATTCGTTGTAGATACACTTAGTTTAGAGCTAGTCTAGGTCTACATTGTTCGTTTTAATTAAGTTACGTGTGTGTACCATCAAGGAGAAAGCACAGGCCTTATACATACTGCCAATATATACTGAACCAAACAGCTAACCCGACGCGAGTTCTTTTAACAGTGATTTCAAATTACTGAACGTACAATTTTGAAATTTAGACTACGCTTAGATCAATATGTTGTTGACAAATTTTCACAATTTCAACAAAATCAAATTATGCTATTGTAGCGGTACTCGTATCGGGTGGCCTCGGTAGCTCATTTGGGGGCTCGTCCGGGATGCTCACCCTTGGAGCCCATGCAGGGTGAAGCAGTTTGGCTGGGGTGTGCATCTGAATTCGGTTAACAGTCTGCGGCAGACATTGGCCAGGAGTGCCAATGTCTCGCAATAAGAGGGAAGGTGTGTAGCGGTTCTCGTATCGGGTGACCTCGGTAGCTCAATTGGTAGAGCGTTGGCACGGTAAGCCAAAGGTCCGAGGTTCGAATCCAGGTCGAGGCTGCACATTTTTCCTGAGACTGTTACACAATCATATAAATTCGCCCATTTTACGACTTTAACCAATCTTTGAAATGCCACAAAAAACATTAAAACATTTAGAACTTACAAACTAGCGAAAAATGTTCTGAGGGAAGAAACTGACAACACAAACAGAATAATGGCGTTGTCATGCCCTGTCGTAAAAGAGCATTTAATATATGTGTGAAATTTAATTATTCCTAGTCAAAATTCAAAATCTTACACTTCCGAAATTTTATAAATTGTATATATTCATTTCCTGAAACGCATCTTTCTGTGATTTCTGGACTTTTTTAAACGGGTTTGGTTGTAAAAAATTTTTTTTTTGCGTTTTAA
>NW_026460538.1:0-6472 GCF_021730395.1 Mercenaria mercenaria | reverse complement strand
GGGGGAGAGACGTCCCCAATTGGTCCAACTGTTGTTTTAAGTATTTAAGGAAAAACTTGGCATTGGCCATTTCAAGTACTGTGAACATACTTTGGGACCTAGGACTATGTCAATCTTTGCCAGATCAAACCATTTCATGTTGTCACACAACTAGCGAGAGCAATGCAAAAACACGTCTGCTCTCGACGGCTGTACAATTGGTCATGTGACCACTTAAAACTTGAGGAAAAAATGCTCGACGCTGATTGGCTAGTTACTTTTTGTGTAGACTCGTCCTTAGACTGGTCCTCTGCGAACTTTGAAAAAGTACGACAGGTAACCACCAGCGACTTCTGTAGCCTGATTGGCTGAGGGGATTTTGGTAAACAAATATGGCGGCGGCTGCGAGGTAAGCTACCGAGAGTTTTTATTTTCTGACGAAATGTAGGTTTGTTTCAAATCAATACAGGCAGTAACAAATCCCATTTCATTTAAATGTTATAGATTTACTGTTCTTCATTGTTTGTTTAATGTTAAGCAGACGAAGGTCTTAAAAATACGCGTAAATGATGGCATACTGCCGATTCGCCCCAGTCAACTCGCTCTTGTTTTGACAGTTCGTCCCCAAATAATTGATATAATCATTTAATTAATAATCTAAGTTCAAATCTAACGCCTCATAGATATTTGTTTTTCATACAAATGTATAGATTCTTTAATAACAAATGGAAGAGGCAATTTTGATGATAACTTACTTCAGTTTTTCCAAATTATAGCAATTACAGTAAATATAACATACCCAGACCGGTTAGACATAAGGTCAAGGGATCCGGTTACGTATCCGTTTGTTTATAAATATGATTACATATTTTTAATTTTGACACTTATAGATTCAATAACAACAAAATTCACTTTCATTTGAGCTGCACCATGAGATTGAGAAGACAAAATATATTCATAGCTTCTATGCCATCTAAACAGCTGATCGCATGTATTTTATCTGACTGAGGCCCGACAGGGGTAGCCGAAATCAGAGATCTATGTATAGATCTAACCAAAATAGTGATTTTGCAACCAGCATGAATCCATGCTGTTCACTAACAGTTTCTCTAATTGCAAGAGGCATTGAAAGTGAACAGCATGGATCCTGACCAGACTGCACGGATGCTGGTCGCAAACATACTATGTTGGTTTTCTCATGGCGCAGTTCATTTTGCTATTTTTACATGTACATACTACCAAGTGTTGCTAATTTATCAGCACATATCACAACAGTTTATGAAATTATGATGTATTAAATTTTGTTTCGTTGAAATATTTACAAGTATCACTGTCACATATATAAATTATAATATAGGTTGTATATGTCGTTTTGTATATGTCTTTTCAGCTATCATCTGTTATTGCAGATTTGGGAACTAATTGCACTTTTATATTATATATAAATGAAAGTGTAAGGATGCTCTAAAATGTCTGTGTTGCTATGGGGTTACTTCTTGTAGTGTAAGGAAACACGCTTACTTCAGTAAGAATTCTAGGTTCAAATCCTAGCAGGAAGCCCTGGCATACAGAAAAAATTGTATTAACTACCGGTATTTACTTATTTCTGTAGAATGTAATAATTTATTAATTATTAGCCTAAATATTGACAGCTCGAATTTTCTTTGTCTGTATTTTTGTCATGTCTGTGTTGGCAGAAATGGGGGGAAAGCATCTATATCAGAGCACTGCAAACAAACAATATTTTTTATAATTTTTATTATTAAAAAAAAAACATTTTATTTTCCCTCTATAAGTCATTTTGGTTTTAATTTATATGCACTGCAGGCAAAGTAATTTTTGAAGATTCATATTTGAGGAAACTTAGGAATGCATAAGAGTATGTAGTATATGGAAAATAGTGGAATACTTTTTTTTTTCTTTTTTTGCAGCTGAGACATAAAAATTATTTTGGATGTTCTATGATTTCTTGGAACTGATGCCAGTTGTATAAGAATATGCCTATTTTTCATTTTAAATGCCATATATAACATGTTTCTTAAATGAGATTGACCAAATGCAAGTTTTTCATTGGAGAACACCAGAATGTGTTGACCAATCTGTTACTTATGTAAACAGTTAATATATACTCTGAGTGAAATTTAAAGGTTGTGTCAAAATGTTTTCAAAAATTATATATTTTCCAGTTTGAAAAAAATGCCTGCTACACTCCACACTCCATAATTGTAAGAATGTAGGAAGAGGCCTGGTTTCACAGAAATCCAGTTTTCCCCATTTTTTTTACGCCCGTTTGAAAAACGGGACGTATTATGGGAACGCCCCTGGCGGGCGGATGGGCGGGCGGGCGGGCGGCGTCCACAGACCTTGTCCGGAGCGTATCTTCGACATGCATGGAGGGATTTTGATGAAACTTGGCACAGTTGTTCACCATCATGAGATGGAGTGTCATGCGCAAGAACCAGGTCCCTAGGTCTAAGGTCAAGGTCACACTTAGAGGTCAAAGGATACAGAATGAAAACTTTGTCCGGAGCATTTCTTCTTCATGCATAGAGGGATTTTGATATAACTTGGCACAAATGTTCACCACCACAAGATGGAGTGTCATGCGCAAGAACCAGGTCCCTAGGTCTAAGGTCAAGGTCACACTTAGAGGCCAAAGGACAGATACAAGAATGACTGTCCAAAGCATTTCTTCTTCATGCATAGAGGGATTTTGATGTAACTTGGCACAATTATACACCATCATGAGACGAAGTGTCATGCGCAGTTCCCTTCTTTAGAATTACTTCCCTTTGTTGTTACTATAAATAGCTTATATTGTAACTTTTTCATTACTAGACGTAGGGAAAAATCGAGACCACTTTTCTGTAGTACAACATGCATGTTACATCCAATTTTGAGGTGTATTTTGACCAGTCTCTACCTGGTAAGGATTTTTGTGTGGACTTACAATTATTTTTTTTTAGAAATTTTTTTTTTTTTTTTTTTTTTAAAGATTAACTTCCCTTAGTTGTTACTATAAATAACTTATATTGTAACTTTTTTATAATGACTGTAGGGAAAAACCAAGACCACTTTTCTGTGGTACAACATAGTTGTTACTTTCTAATTTTAGGTGTATTTTAAGGTATCTCTACCTGGTAAGGAGTTTTTTTGTGGACTTAGAAAAACAAAAGAATTACAATGATTACTAAACAAAATTAAAATTACATCTGCAAATACAGGTGCTAGAGTAAAGAAATTTGCTGTGACGGGTGTATATTGTGACATTCTGGCACTCTTGTTATTGAATAGGTATAAAAGACTTTTTACAATTACTCAGAAAATTATACTTCTTTAAGCCCATACTTTGCTATTTGTCTTTTCCTGATATGTGCTTTTTTCTTGTATATTGTGGTTCAGCACATCAACATAAAAGTAAATTTTACCCCAAAGTGCTATTTATTCATACAAAATAATCTCATACATATAATTCTAGTTAATTTTAATAAAAACATTTTTCCAGAGTAAACAGCATTAAAAAATTCCTGATTTGAAATAACACTGAGTCTCCAAATTTCACAAAAAGGAAATCAACTTATATGTGAGATCTAAGCCTTTGTATATGAGAAATATTTATTTGGACTTCCAATTTACAAAACATTGTGGGGTTTCTTGTCATTAATTGTGTATTTTTGTACAATTTTGTTTTGGTATACACTTTGAGAAATAATATAGATAACCATAAAACATAACAGGTTTTCTCTAAATTTCCCACACAATAATTTGTTGGTACAAGGACAATATGAAAGACTAATATACAGTACATGATAGATTCAAGATCATATACTTGCATATAATCACCAAAATGTACATTATTGTCTCAATACATTTTTATAACAATTAAGGGATCTCACACCATGAAATGTGACTGTCCTCATTGCATTATGTACCTTAATAAAATTATTGTTGCTTTTCTTTATCTTAAAAATGTACAAGTACCAAATACTTGTGATAGATGTTTAAAAGTACATGTATAGATGTATTATAGGTAACAAACTGAAATGAAAATAACTGTAAATATACAAAAAACATTTTTTTTACTTTGACATATTGACTTACATTCTGTCTAGGGACAGTTTTATTAAATCTTTTAGATATGGCCAAGTCATAATTATTAAATGAATAAAAAAAATATAAAAGAAAAAATACTCTTTGAAGTGATAGTCAAGACTGCAAAATTTGTTCAGTAGTTATAGCTGTGCTGTAAGTGCATTCTCACTGTGATGTTTATTGGGGGAAGCATGGGCTGATCTGAAAGGGGCCAAAATACAAAAGCATTGATTTTTGACAGCCTAAAATTAATACATCAATCATTTAGACAGCCGTTCAGCTGGCTTCACTGAATCACTCAGAACTTTATTTACATTACTCTTTATTATTGCTGACTGTCAAAGTAAAAAGCCATCACCTTAGTCAAGTTGCTTATACAGAACAATTTACTTGTGACATTTTGTAAAAAAAAACTCATGCTCAAACTGCCTCAAATATAAGTCAGTTTGCACCATTTCAGGTTGCTTACACAATGTTCCAAGGGGTCATATGCTTGGAATCCTCAAGAAACTTTGCAACTTCATAAACCAAAATACTGAATGTGGCCCTTATAGCAGGTATCACATTATATAAACTGCATTCCATTGAAAATTGTCAGTCTTCAGCCTTCTTGTGTTATGCACATTCCTGTAGTGAGATGCAAGACACACATAATGTAAGCTATGGGTGTATTTGATCATGACTAGTGATTCTAATTGTGAGTGATTTAATAGTACATGAACATTTAATTGGCATTTTATGCAAAATATTTATTTTCAAGTGAATGGTCATTCAGTAGTGAAGACAAGTTATAACTGCAAGCCTCTGGTTTTGTTTGAAGGAGACTGAGGGGGGGGGGGGGGGGGGGGGATTTATTTGCAGGTGTAAATGAAAATAAATAAGGGTTTTGTCACATTTTGGCAAATATTATTCATGATGATTATAAATGTTGGGAGATGTTTTATGCATGAAGAACCTGACAAGCTTGCAATGGACTTTGCACATTTATCAATGAACTTATTTTGAAAAGACAAGGCTTGTAAATATCTAATATAATAAATTTTATTGGGCAAAATTCAAGACTGACAAGAGTCAACATGTGTGTCACTGGCATGCCTATCTTTTTTCTTTCTTTTTTTTCTTTTGAGGGGGGGGGTGGGGGTGGCTAGAATGCACTTTACTGCTAGGATTTTAAAAGGCAGGACGTGCTTGTTACAATAATTTAAATAAATTGTAACAATTTTTTATTCATTAAAGAAAAAAGAAAAACGGGGCTGTGGGGCAGTAGGAAAAAGGGAGTGTATTTATTAAATGTGCGTACTGGTAACTGCAGGTGTCCCTTTTTGGGCAGCATTTTCTGGTAGTTTCAGCTTTTCTTCATTTGTTGAACAAAGACATTATTACTTGAGGCATAAGTTGTGTTTTTCTCTGATGATCATGCATAAAATACAACGAAATGAAGTATTTTCGTCATAGAAATTCAAAATTTTCCAATTGAACGAGGGAAAAAAAATTTTTTCATGTTTTTGTTGTCGTTTTTCTTCTTTATTTACTGGAAACAAGGAACGATTTCATTGGCGGGAAAAAAATCTAGGACACTATCTCATTGGCCGATATTCAGGTGCTCGATGGTATATTATTTGATTACGGAATCAGCTTTGTTAAAATTTTTATACGACGCAGTTGTAGCCCCAATTTTTGGGTTTTTTGTTATGGTCCCTGATCCAAAAATTGGAACCATTTGAGGGGAACCAATTTGGCGGGGAAACCCAATTTTAACTGCCTGTGGGACAAAACAAATTTAAAAATTTTCACCCAATAAAATCGTTCGGACGTCACAGTTTGTTTTTTTTCGGCAGGCGACCCTTTTAAAAGGGGCTGCACAAGCCCCAGTGTTCGTTGGTCGGGCGGTTTCAAAAAAATTTAAAGGTGTTTCCGCGTCATTTTTTTTTTTTTATTTTTCTTGTGTTAAAATGTTCAAGAGGTTTTTGAAAGTGTTATTCGTGGTGTGCGAAAAAGACATAAAGAATCCCGGGGGTAGTACTTGGCAAAGTCGCGCGCTCTAAAATGCAATGTTGGATTTGGGTTTGGTCATAAACTGGCAACGCACTTGGAAAGCGATGCCAAGCTTGGTTGGCTAGAACTTGACCCGGGGGTTTCGATCAATGAGAATGTCAGGTTCGGGGGTAACCATTTAGGGTGAGGAGACTCCTTTAGACAAGGGAAAAAAGGGTTGGCTCCTGCCCCCGCAAAGTGGCAAATATCTTTCCAGCTTAAATACTGGGTTCCTTTTGTTAAAAATGACCTGGGTTTGATATCAACTTCGAGGTGCTAGTGTCTACTTTTTGGATCTTGATCATGTTATGCTGCTTCCCCGATTTGTGGTGACATGCACTGTTGATCGTTCAGGCTTTTGCAGATC
>NW_026460537.1:0-8621 GCF_021730395.1 Mercenaria mercenaria | reverse complement strand
TCCCAAAAGTCCTAGAGGTGTAGCTGACACAGAGCCTCCTGGAACACACACAGTGGCAAAATTACCAAGAAATGGGAGTACTCTAGTTTCCTCCGTCGAAGCTCAGAAAAAGTATGAGGATACCAAGCTCACTTTTGCGTTCAATAACCTGGATATTGTTACACCGTATGGAACCCCTACATCAAGGACGAGACTAACAGCTGGAGTTGGTAGAGGGGAACGCAGTCCGTCACGTCACAGGCAATACAACACCAGTATAGCGTTGCCTCTATGATGGATCCCCTGCAATGGGAAACGTTTAAAAATCCCGAGGAACAAAGGCTGAGCTCCCCATGTTCTTCAAAATCGTCACAACCTGGTAGATACCCCAGTCGATCAATACCCACTCCGCATCAGGCGGCACTAGATCTACGCCCAAACGGAAAATATTCCCTGCGGAACATTTACTTCACACTACAGAAATTCCTTTTCCCAAGAGCCAACACCACATGGAACAGCCAACCAGCTGTTGCCCCTGACTTAGTATCATTCAAGCAGGACTATCAACACTGATTTCTATGTAGGATCTTCCAAGCTAAAGTACCGGCCGTGCACAGTACGGGGAGGCTTGAGTAAAGGTGCAGAACGTAGTTAGGTAGCTATTAATATATTTCATTTTTTACTATTCCATTTTTTACTGGCTATTTTTAATGTCTTTCCTCTTGACAATCCACTATGGCCTGATCTTGATAGTGGGCCAAGGGATTTCTGTTTCATTGCGCAGTTGGGGCTTATTGACTTTCACGGTATGGTTCCAAAAAACAGGGGCGTTGTTTATTGGAAAGTCACAATGGGTCAGAAGTGGGGATTGGTCGCCGACACATAGCATTCGAACATTTTAAACACCATTTAACTGCAGCAATAATTTGTAAAGATTCTCTGTTTTGTTCTATTGGTACACATATATAGTTTTATTCATTTTCAGAGTGACATCTTACTCAGACAAGACAAGACAGTTCCGTGCTTCAGCTAACCAGCTTTAGTGGTCAACAAAACTGAGGAAGTTGTTTAGACACTTGGATTCGGGGGTGAGTTCGTTCCTTTTTTTTTCTTTTGGGTTTTTGTGTCACTCTATGATTAACCATCATATATCTGTGCTGAGAGTGACCGCCCTTGAAAAGGAGAGTTATCCTACCACTCTTACTTGGCGTCGCCCTACTTCTCCCAGTGATCCTATTGGTATTAGTGTGCTGTATCCCATACCAGATACAGTTTTATTTTTTTTTTATTTGTGTGTGTTAGCAAGCTTGTTTACTTGCATATACTTTTAACCTACTCTTATGTTGTAGTGCTACACTGTTGTGTTATACCTATACTTTATCTTAGATAAAGCACTTTGGTTTTTTTTTGTTTTTTTTGGGTTACACTAAAGTGTTAACACCAGTTACAGTTGATTGATATTTGATAAGGCTAGGGTATTGTTACAGCCTACTGTCACTGTATTTTGTTGATTGTTGCCTTTTGCAACCTTGATTGACACATAGTACTGTTGCGCAACTTAGTGTATTATTATTTTAGTGAGGACTTTTGGTGTATATATACGTGGAGTATAGTATTTTGTTTTGGCCCCAGTGGTAACGTAGAGCTTTATGTAAACTAGTGTAGTCTAGTATTCCCTCACGATTGTTTTTTAGTGTCTCAGGTTGTTAAAGTAGCTGTAGTGCTTTAGTTTATATAGTGTTAACGTAGTGTAATCATGACTAGTGTAGTAGAGTTAACGAAGGTAGGAAAGGAGTTAGGTTATAAAGGAGAGGAGTTACGTAACTTTGTTAAGGAAGAGCAGGCTAGGGAACGTGATAAAAGACATAGTAGATAGAAGCAGAGAAAGATAGATTAGAGTTAGAAGCTAGGTTGCAGAAGGAAAAGATAGAATATGAACGACAAATTTAGTTTAGAAGAGAGAAGGAAAGATTAGAAGCAGAGAGAGTAAGGTTAGAGTTAGAGGCTGGTTGCAGAAGGAAAAGATAGAATATGACGTAAGTTAGAACAGGATAAGTTAGAAATGGAAAAGGATAATTTAAATGTTAGCTAGAAATTAGAAACAGACGAAGGAGGAAGCAGAAAGTGGGAAAATTAGAAACAGAGCATAATTTTAAAGACAGACTTAGAAAAGATGAGTAAGAAAAAGGTAAAGGGTTTAAAGAATGACTCCTTTGATGAGAAAATTGTTTCCCATGGATGCGTACTTGAATGTGTACGAAACGTACGCTGTTGCGCAGGATTGGGATAAGAGATATGGTCACTTAACTTACCGTTCCTTCTAAAGGGTACGGCAAGAGGGGTTTTTGATGGGCTTCCGTTGGAAGATAGGAAGGATTATGAAAAACTGAAAGCCGCTTTGCTACGTCAGTTCGAACTCACTGACGATGGCTATAAGAAAAAGTTTAGAACTGAGAGGCCTCGGGATAATGGACCTTTGTGATGTTTCTGCCAGAATAAGTAGATATTTAGATGGTTGGCTTAGATTGAGTAAGGTAGAGAAAAAGTACGAAGGATTGTTAGATTTTATTCTTAGGGACCAATTTTTAGATGTATGTAATAGAGAACTATACCAGAATTTGAGTAGTAAGAAGTTAGTTAAAGCTAAGGATGTAGCAGAAGATGCAATTTGTTTGAAAAGACTCGAGGGGGCCCCAAAGTATGTCGTAAATCGAACCAAAAAGGACCGGGAGCTAAAAACCATATGAAATACCTCAGAGACAGTATCCTATAGTCGTAATGTAGGCACTAGTAATAGAGGTAGTAGCAATGTTGCAAATGAGGTAGAGGTTTTCAACCCTTTGGTGTACTGAAGTGTTATAAGTGTGGTCGAATAGGGCATAGTTCATATTACTGTAGGAGTGGAAAGTACGGCGGTAACAGTGCTAATGCAACACAGAGTTGAAGTAGAGCAGGAACAGGAAGTAGTAAAGGGGAGAATAGAAATAGTAAGGAAAGTAGAAATAGAGGTAGAGGCCGTGCCCGATCTAGGGTAGAGGTAGAGGAAGAAATAGAGATAGAGATAGGAGGAAAGTAAAGTAGGTCAGAGAGTGGAAATAGTATTATAGAACTAAGTGATGTAGAGGAGTTAGTATGCTTGTGTAAGTACATGTCCTACAAAACCCGGTACTTGTAATGGTAGGGATGTAATCGCTATGCGGGATACAGGTTGTACATGTGTGATAGTGAAAGGGACTTAGTAGAAGCAAGTCAGTTTTTAGAAAAAACCCGTAGATGTAAGTAAAGGGAGTGAACATAGGCTAGATGTAGCAGAATAGATTTGATTGTCCGTATTTCAAGGTACAGTAAGGCTTTTGGTTGTAGATAATCCTACAATGATGTTATAATTGGTAATTAGAGGAGCTGTAGAACCTCAGTTTAGTATTAGCGTCAGCATAGAAACTAGGCGCAAGCCAAAGTTAGAAGCAAGTAAAGCTTAAAGTTCCGTCTCAGATTTTAGATATATCTAGAGAGGAATTCTTAGAAAAGCAACAGAAAGATAAGCACGTTAGATTGTGTAAAAAGAAGCTGAGGAAGGTACGATAAGCAGTGTAGAGGAAAAGGTTCAGTAAGGTTTGAGATAAGGAATAGATTGTTATATAGAGATATACCGCCAGAATTTAGACAAAAGTAGACATTTTGATTGTACCAAAAATGTCTTAGAGAAACGTGATGAAAGTTGAAACATGATTCGTTACTGTCAGGCCATTTAGGTATAAGGAAACTAGTGATAGGTATTAGGCGAATTTTACTGGCCGGAGTAATGGCAGAGGTTAGGAGGTACTGTCAGTCATGTAGTATTTGTAAACGTACTATAGCTAAGGGTAGAGTAGTAAATTTCCCGTTGGGAAAAAATCCCTTTTGATTGATACTCCGTTTAAGAGAGTTTTCCCTCGATATCGTTGGTCCGATCGAACCTATGACTGATAGGAAAAACAGGTACATTTTGACTATGGTAGATTATGCTACTAGATATCCAGAAGCTATACACTACCCAGTATTGAAACTGAGAGAGTAGAGAGGCATTAGTAGATATGTACAGTAGATTAGGGAGTGCCAGAGGAAATGCTTACCGATTGTGGATCGCAGTTTACGTCAGAACTTATGCAGAAGTAAGTTTGGTTTTTGTCATTAAGGCAGTTAACTACCCAAAACCGTTCACCTATGTGTAACGGTTTAGTAGAGAAGTTTAACGGTAGTTTGAAGCAGATGTTGAAGCGTTTGTGTAGTGAGAGGGCCCAGAGATTGGGATAGGTATTTGAATGCTATGTTGTTTGCTTACCGTGAAGTTCCGCAAGAAAGTTTGGGATTTTCTCCCTTTGAGTTACTTTACGGTAGAACAATCCGTGGCCGATAACTGTGCTAAGAGAGTTATGGGCTGGGAAGACGGAGAATGATGAGGTTAAAACCACTTACCAGTATGTTATGATTTGCAAGAAAGTTGGAGGGTACGTGTAAGATAGCTCAGCAACAGTTTTGCAAAAAGTATGCTTTGATACAAGAAGTATTACAATAGGAAGGCTAGAGATAGGAGGTTTAAGGGAGGTAGTAAGGTACTTGTATTGTTACCTACAAAACATAATAAGTTGTTTACATTGAAGGGTCCTTACGTAGTAGTTAAAGGGAAATAAATAGACTAGATTACAGGATAGATGTAGACGAAAGTTGAAAACGTTTCAGCAAACATGCTGAAACAGTACTGTGAAAGGAAGGATGATAGTAAGTCTAAACCAGATAAGGGTATTTTAAGTAAGGTTGGAGTAGCTATTGTAGAGGAGGATCAAGGGGATTATACAGATTAGATCCGAATGAAAGTAGTGATGAGTTTTCGAGTAGAGTAGAAAAGGTATAGTTTTGTGTCTATAAAGCAGGTACAGAAAAGTACAAAAAAGTAGAGGTAAATCCAGAGTTACCAGTACATGTAACAGAAGTAGTAGATTTGTTAGACAATTTCTCAAAGGTATTGACAGATATATATTTTGTATGCGTACTTCTGTGATACTTTTTAAGTTTATCTCAAATGTCGGCGCCATTGCAGTTCCGCTCACAGAATTTGACGAAAAAGGGTCAGCCAAATCTTGTAGAGTGGGGAGAAAGTCAAAAAAAGGCTTTCCAGACTTTGAAGGCTAGCTTAATGGGTCGCCTTTTGAAGTTGCCAGATTTAGATCAACTTTTATATTGAGAGTAGATGCTTCAGATTTAGGTTAGGCTCAGTATTTTCTTCAGGAAAGTGATGGAGAGAAATTACCTGTAGCGTATGCTAGTAGAAAATTGCTACCTAGGGAACAAAAGTACTCAGTGATAGAGAAGGGGTGTTTATCGTAGTATGGGCAGTAGCTAAGTTTCACCGGTTATTTGTTCGGTAAAGAAATTTGTCTTAGAGACCGATCATCACCGCTCACTTATTTGAATAAAGCGAACTTAGCAATTCCAGGCTGATGAGATGGGCATTGGCATTGCAGCCATATAGGATCGTATTAGAGCAATTCCTGGGAGAGAAAATGTAGGCAGATTATTTGAGTAGAGTGTGACAGGTGGCTATATTATAAAGATGTACAGATAGTGACAGTGTGTGTTTTTTTTTTGGTGTTTGCTATTTTCAGTATGTCATTTTGCTTTCAATTAAGAAAATTATAAATTTTCTTTTTAAGGGGGGACGTGTGTCACAAATTGACATACGGGCCTTATTTTATCTGTGTTAAATGAGGTATTGATCATCTTTTTGTAAATTTTTGAGTTATTGAGGTAAATGTCAGATTTCACGCATGAAATACCTCTTTTATTTTTCTGTATTTCATAACTTAAATTTCCATGTAATTTCATTAAATTCTGTTCCCTAATAAGAAAGTTGATATTTTATAAACTTCAGTAATTTATGTTTTTATTTCCCCCAAAAACCCCTATAATGGGCCTCAAATTGTCAATTTCAATTCGCGCCAAAGTAGTTAGATCCCGACTATATCGTGAATCCCGTGAAAATGACAAAGTCATAGCTCACGGCTTTGCCGTGAATCCCATGAAATTTAGTATTTGGCGGGACATTATCCTTTTAAAAAGACTGGACTAGATATGCCTTGCGCACACCACCTTACGACTTTATAGACGAATCTATGGGCTGAATTATTTTCTTGCTAGAAAAATTTTTGCTCGATCGAGGTAAGAAATTTATTTGTTAGATTTTTGTATGATTTTTGCATTACGATTTTTATTTGGTTAAAAATTTTTTTGCATTCTACGAATTCTGTAACATTTACTTTTCGGCATATGATTTTAGCTATTTCGGTATGTCAGGATGTTTATTAAATTTCAGACTTTTGTAAATTATTTCGAAAGAGGAATCTAAAATGTTTCATTTATATAAGATGTAAATTTGTACTGAAATTTTTAACATGATATTTATAAAGTACTTTGTTCAAAAACTTATTCAAACATTTCGTTATTATGGAACGCCATTACTGCATTGTATTGTTATGTATAATCTATATGGCAAGTCTAGTGCCATGTTTGTAATATATATTGTAATTTGTAATTGTGTGCCAGTCTATAGCACATCTAATTAATGTCCGTTGTAGTGTATGGCATTAGATATTATATGGATGCCAACTCCATATAACGTTTGATTTACATTGAATTTTGTTAATTTGTAGTTGTTAAAAATGGCTGCAGTTTATCATTTCCATTACTATAATGTTTCATCATATACTTTCATATCTTTTTCATACTTTAACTTAGTCTTTAAGTAAGTAATCTTTGTAATAATGGAAGTAATAAATGACGTATTTAATATGTGACGTATGAACTTAGTAGCACATATGTTTTGTAGCACGTATTATTAGGAGCCTACGGAGGTATGGTGTACCCAAAGGAGCAGTTTTATCCCCGACTTATTTGTTTTGCTATGGTGCTTACATATGTTATATTTTAGCTTCTTCCGCCAGACGATTACCTGGTGATGTCAAACCCGGAATACAATGCCCGAGGTTCACTTGTCTTCACTCGCCTGGATGTGATATCCCAGCGCAGAGCTTTCGTCCCATGGTTGTGCCGTAAACCGCAAAGACGATGATTTTTGTTATCCTCTGAAGTCAGCTCAGGGATGCAAACACCTACCACCATAGGGAGCCAACACGGAAACAACGTATTCACGGGTTTAAAAGGGGCTGTATTCTGAATTTAGAAAACTGTTTGTTTTGCTACTTAAAGTTCACAATTACATTAAAGACCCGTGTCACGTCAGATTAGAATGGAAGTATAAGAACTTTTGTATCTAGAGATACTGAACTTTCTTTTTTTTTCTTTCTTATAATCAGTTTTTTTTTCTTTTCACATCTATTCATTGTAAATAATCATCTTTTGTAAATAAATTTGTAAATATTGTAAAGGGTGTTGATTTGTTCTGATGGTTACTGTCGCCGGTACGGCCTTTCCTGTCACAATGAAGGGAACTATTGTTTGTATTGTCATCCATACTGTTTTTGTTTAGCAGAAGAGTTTTCCAGGATCTGAAAATAGAGAAGTGAAGGATAGGAAACATGCTTAGTAGGTGTATACGCTCCGGGGCCAAATCCTGGCCGAAGTTGCTTGTGCCAATATGCAAAAAGCATGCAAATGGACTTCATCGTACGTATGTTGTGACACATATGACTGCTGGTGATGAATGAAGCTGCCTTTAAGGTCCTTGCCACTACAACTGGGATTGTGTCCATAGGGGTAACCAAATGTGTAAACAGGAATATATTTGACACTACCATTTTTGATAACAACAGCTTTACCAACCTGAGTAACTCTGTAGATATAGAGAATTAGATCAGCTTCAGCGGCCCAAAATCCTGCCAAAACGGCGGCACCATAGCCCTAACTGTGAGGGACATGACCCTAAAGGTAAACTGTCAGTCAGTCAAAATCCCGAGAAGAGGCGAGTTGGATAACATGATATCTTAACCCCAATCCGACATTTTTTATCGGCACAGAATCTTAGCTCGATAACAGCATTAGGTCAACTAAATTATTCCCCAAAAGGCTTAAAGTACCCCCGCCGAAACCTGGCGGTACGGGAAAGACTCTTCACCCTAGTGACTGACAAGTAGCAATAAAGAACCGAAAAATGATACCATACGGGCTGCGGCTTGTAAAAAAAATAAGGCGTAGGGGGCTAAAAATTTTAATTTTATCTTTCACACCCAAAACATTGGGACAGACCCTGAATACCTTATCAGCTTCATCTCCTCAAGAACCCCAAAGGAGCTCACTTATGCTAGGTGGGACTTAACCCCCTCTGATATTGTTTGGGGGAAAATATGCCACCCCCCAGGAAAATGAGCAATGTCATTTGCTCATTGATTGTGAAAAGATTTTTACTCCCATAAAGGGATTAAGATACACCCTCCATTTCATTCTCTTCACTCATAACAATCACTCATAAAATGAAAGGTCCTACCGAATAGCGATCATGATCCCGTTTACTTTGGCTAGCCCCCAAAGGGCGGAGGGAGCTGGGAAAAAGGTTTACATAAACAAAATGAAAACTACTAGTTGCGAAGATGCGAGACAGACTTAAAACCATTTTTTATATCACAAAGACATGACGCCCCCTGGGTAACTAC
>NW_026460536.1:0-6420 GCF_021730395.1 Mercenaria mercenaria | reverse complement strand
GATCAAAATTAATCCCCTTTAAATAAATAAATTTTTTTAAATGATATAAGAAATAAAGTAGAAAAAACCAGGGATTGATGAAAGATAAATTAAACAATATAAGCTAAAAAAAAATTATGCACCAAGCAAAAAAATGGCAACGTTCACAACAGTTTCCCCAAGTTAAAAATGGAACTAAGAAATTTTGGGAAGTACGAAGAAAACATCACAGGGTTGGGTCCAGAGTAGACCCTAACCCCCAGTAAAAAAGGTTTGGGGGAAGAAATATATATCATTTTGGGGGGTAAATGCGGTGTGACGCCTTTTTAAAAAACAGGGGGGAGCGCTAGCGACCCAAAAATAAGGGCCAAAATATCAAACGGGAATACCTGTCACTTTTTACTGAATAATGTTTCCTACAATCACCCAAAGGGATACCTCCCCACTATCCAGACATTGATACTCTACGAGGGGTCCTCAAAATCCTTTGGAAACTTTCATTTCCCCGAAGGGAAAAGACTGATATGGTACTTGCAAAAGTACAGGGATGGGAGACACTCCCCCTTATTTTTTTTGCACAGTATACAAGCGTTTTTAACGGGGGAAAACCTGATGTCTGGCCCAAAATTAATGTGAGAGTGAGGGGGCTTTAAGGCAGCAAAACAGACCAGTGTCCCCCTTAAAATGATAGTTGTAAAGTGTTAAAAAATATATAATTATCATATATACTATAAGTGGTAACCGCCATGGTGGTTTTGCCCTGACCATTTCCCGGCGGTTTTCCATATGTTCCTGTATTTTTTGTTTTTTTCCTTGTTGTTTATTTTGTGTGTGTGTTTGGGGTGCGTGTGTTTATGGTGTGCCTTTTTTGGGGGCTGCTTTTTTTTAACGGCTTTTTCCCTTTTGGGTATTTTTCCTTTTTTCTCTTTTTTTTTAGTAACATCATGCAACATTTCGACAAGCGCCGAATCCTCACTAACTGCCAAAATGGCTTCAGGAGGAGACGAGGTTGTGAGACTGAGCTTCTACATTGGTAGATGAACTAGTGCGACCATAAGACAAGAGACAAACACGATCTCGCAGTTTTTAGACTTCTCAAAGGCGTTCGCCCGAGTAATATAAAAGTTGACTCTTAAGCAAGATCAACCACTATGGATTAAAGAGCGACTCTAGCATGGATCCAGTCCTTCTTACCAGGTTGAACAAAACGTTTAATTGTTGATGGAACAATATCCGAGTCGGCACCTGTTACCAGCGGCGTCCCTCACTGAAATGTATTCGACCCAATACTCTTCCTGGCTTTCATCAATGAGTCTCGCCTCTTCGCATATATAACTGGGTGGTATACCGAGAGATCAACTCTGAGACTGACTGCCAACAATTTCAACAGGACTAACATTGTCTTGCAAACTGGGAAAAGCTATTGGATACGTCCTATTACCCTGAAAAGTGCAGTAGTCTGTGAGTACACGGGAAGAGGTCCCAATCATGTCAACTACACTCAAAAAGCAACAAAAATTGACTCTGACTTGTACAAAGTACCTAGAGGTGTAGCTGACACGAGCCTCTCCTGGAACACACACAGTGGCAAAATTACCAAGAAATGGGGAGTACTCTAGTTCCTCCGTCGAAAGCTCAGAATAAGTGTGAGGATACCAAGCTCACTTTTGCGTTCAAATTAACCTGGAATATTGTTACACCGTATGGAACCCTACATCAAGGACGAGACTAAACAGCTGGAGTTGGTAGGAGGCACGCAGTCCGTCAGTCACAGGCAATACAACACCAGTTATAGCTTTTGCCTCTATGATGGATCCCCTGCAATGGGAAACGCTTAATCCCGAGGAACAAAGGCTGAGCTCACCATGTTCTTCAAAATCGTCAACAACCTGGTAGATATCCCAGTCGATCAATCCCTAAACTCCAGCATCAGGCGGCACTAGATCTACGACCAACGGAAAATATTCCCTGCGGAACATTTACTTCACACTACAGGAATTCCTTTTCCCAAGAGCCAACACCACATGGAACAGCCAAACCAGCTGTTGCCCCTGACTTAGTATCATTCAAGCGAGACTACAACACTGATTTCTATGTAGGATTTTCCAAGCTACAAGTACCGGCCGCTGCCAAGTAACGGAGGAGGCTTGAGATAAGGTGCAAGAACGTAGTTAGGTAGCATATTAATAAAACTAAATTTTTTTAACTATTCCACTTTTTTACCTGCTATATTTTCAATGCTTTCCTCTTGACCAATCCACCTATGGGCCTAGATCTTGATAGTGGGCCAAGGGATTTCTGTTTTCATAGCGCAGTTGGGGGCTTATGACTTTCACGGTATGGTTCCAAAAACAGGGTCGTTGTTTATTGGAAAGTCAGTCTACCCTGGAACAACTGATATACCTATATTAATAAGTGAGAATAAGATACGGGGTTTTTATTATAAAACTTTTATTTAACTACATGTAATAACTTTGAAAATTATATCTATTTTTTTTTTTTTTTTTTTTTTTTTTTTGCATTTCTTAGACAATAAATGATTGGCATTTATTTCTTCAATGATAAACTTATTTTGGAATATATCACAATTTCACCATAGGAAGAAACTAAGTATTTAGTTTTTCAAGTTCTATCTAGAGATGCGTACATATTCAAATTTGATATTTAAGAAAAGTGTGACATAAATTTACTCATTTAAAGTTTTATTTTATTGCTTTCTGAATATTGAAAAGGACATTTGTATAAGAATGAAAACCCAAAGTTCATTTCAGTGTTATAAAGTAAAGCGTGCATAATGTACACTTTATGCAACTTTCTATTGAAACTGAAATTGCAGTATAGATGAAACACGTATATATATATAGAGAGATATAATTGTAAGGTCACTTTGGCAGCTATATATGACCGTTTTTCATTACCATGATATTGGCAGATCTATATTGTTTGCCAATTCAAAGATATTATTGAGTTTTCACCATACCTGTATCTTACTATCATTATTATTATTATTATTTATAATAATGATATTATTAATAATAATAATAATAATAATAATAATCGGCATTCACTGACGAAAAATAATTTTCTTTCAAATCCACTGCACATATCTTCATGGTCTAATGGGGATCCCTGTTGGCTAATTTCCCTTTAATTAGCTACTGTTACATAATCGCTGATAAGCAGCAGATAAGACGGGAGCTGGTTATTGGTTTTTTTTTTTGGGGGGGGGGGGGGGGGGTACACTTATATAATAGTGGTCAGAGTAACTGAGACGACGTACAAATACATGTTGATTTTAATTCATGTTCTAATTCGATTACGGTTAGAACTTTTGAAAGATTTAAAAGCTGCATGAATCAAGTTAAAAAACACACACCGGCTAAAATTAGAAACAGTACACAGTCGAAACTTCATGAATCATTTCGTGAAGAAAATTGCTTTAAAATTGGAAATTATCTGTTACATTCGCTCGGAATAAAAGGGAAAATTATCTGGTATAAAAAATGATTTTAACTACTTACTGTTATATAAGTTCACGTGTTCTTTAAAGAAATATAACAGTGCTCAACCGTCCCTTTTAATCGGATATATAAAATTTTTAAAGGTTTTTTTTTTCTGTTTTACCGTATGTATTTATACCATTGATTATGGTAGTTCAAGTTCAGCAATAACGAACAGTTTATTTTACAAAACTACTTTCCTACACTTAGTTTAATTATTTTTAAATAATTATTTTTTTTAAAAAAATGTGACAGATGTCATTAATTAGGACATTGAACAGGTAGAGCACACACAGTAATTAACAGATCATATATAAATCAATATATCACCTGTAAATCCATATATCCACATCTTTTAATCAATATATCGGTCACTTCTTAACCATTTTTTTCTAATGCAATCATTTCCGCAAAGATTTCCCAAAGATGGAGACGGAACAAAAACTGTAAATTTTCATTTATGATAAAAAAAAATTTTGTCATGATGCGTTTATAAAATAAACTGCATTAGCATATCTGTATTAACCACATACGCATGTTAACAGTTTCAAATGCTATAAATTTGTCAAATATAACTTATTCAATGAATAATGTCGAAATTATTCTTTCTTTTCCGAGGTGAAGGTCACGATTGACTGGTTTACAACATCGTCATTCAGTTTCATCAGCAGCTTCTTAGTAATGAATAGCATCTCTTTGTCAGCATCAATCACGGTGCTTGTTAAAATAATTGATGGAAAAGTACCAGTCAACATCAAAATGCTTCCGGTGAATTGAAAGAGACAGAGAAACGAATTGTCGACTTATTTTTGCATTTTCTGGGTATATTTAATCCTGAAGTCCTTCACTTGTATAGTTCTTTGAAAATATGTCTCCAAAAGTAAAATTCGCAGCATTCAAAGTTGAAATTATCTCACGAATGTGCTGGCGTAAACAAAATGAACCCCGGATGTGCGTTTTACGGTGCGGATTTTACTGTGATTTTTTTTAAAAACAATTTTACTTACTAATATATTGATTAAAAGATATGTTGATATATAAATTTAGAGATGATATATTGATTTATATATGATCTGTTAATTACTGTGTGTGCTCTACCTGTTGAATACATGTAACTGAAGAGTGATTTCTGAGTGAATACAGTAGTATCACCTCATATAGTACAGAGGCCAACTTGTAGGAAACATATTATTAGTCTGGTTTACTTAGGCACATCATTAACTTGGCTGCATTGAAACGTTTTGTTTGCCGAAAGTACCAGCTATGGAAACTTTAAGGCACAATTTGATGCAAATTAATAAAATTTAAAATTACTTTCTGAATAATTGTAATTAATTAATTACTTGTCCCAAAACCCAATTTTATTAATTGTAATTTAATTGATAGATTGTCAAAATACATGTAAGTGTAATTAATTAATTATTTCATAAAATAATTAGGCACAACCCTGGTCAAGGTCATAATAGAGGTCAAGGTCCTTGTCTGGGCTGTAAACAGGGTTTTTAAATAACTTGGCACAATTGTTTGCCTAAATGAGGACAGTTTGTCAAGCATAAGAGTTGAAAGGTTAAGTCACTTTTTAGGGGTCAAAGATCAAAAGTTTACGCATTTTCTCTTGTCTGGGCTGTAACTTATCCATGGATGGAGATGTTTTAAAACTTGACAGAATATTTTTGCTGCAATCAGTTCTGTCACCCCCAGTTAGTATAATAAATGTTAGTCCTTTTGACAGCGGGCGGGCTCAACATGTTGCTCATGGGCATCTAGTGTTCATATTGGGGCACTTGTTCCCTTTTGGGGTTCACTAGACATAGAAAAACCTTTAAACAACTTCTCATGAACAGTTAGATTCACCTAGATTCATGGAACCATGTACAGTGACATTGAAGGGTAACAGTGTCGTCCTAAGGAACATTTAAAATGTACTAACTTACGAAATTTTGTTAAAGACTGACTTGGTGGTCCTTACGTGGCGGTGTATGGCCTTAAAATTGTTGTCGGACAGTGGCTGTTTTTGTCAAGCCCACTTGCGGAAGTAAAGACATAGTTGTCGAAATGGCTGTTTGGTGTGTGTACATCCGGATTTTTTTGTCCAGACCAAAACTTTGACACTCTCATTATTATAATTATAGTAATCAGCAAACATATTCAATTTTGGTAGAGATTTATCATTATAATCTGTTTTAACCACCATAACCTTGTACCGATACTTAGTATGTAGTGGAGAGAATTACTGTAAGAGCTTTCGACTCAATCCACTTTGTATTGTATGGATGTTATACGTATGGATGTTTAATTGTTGTATATCGTGTAAACCAACTTTGTCGTGCATGGGGCAATCTTGTTGATATTTGGCATGAATGTTAACCTCAGTGAGATGGAGTGTCACCGCGCAATCCCCAGGTTCTTATCTCGAAGTCAAGGTCTCAGTTGGAGGTCCCAAAAGGGCATGTCAGATCTTGACGGCCCATAACTTTTACATGCATTGAGGAATCTTGTTTATATTTGGCATGACTGCTTAACTCAAGAGACGGACTCTATCTCAAAGGTCAAGGTCACAGTTAGGGGTCAAGGGTGGGCTTGACATGCTGCCTGTGGGCACCTAGTTTTTCATATGTGAAAAAATACCTGAATATTCCTTTTTAAAAATCAGATGTTTTTACTAAATTTAGGCAGAAAGAGCAAATGAAATATTTTGGGCAGAAGATCAAGATCAATAAACATGCGTGGATTTGATTATAATTTTGTCATTCACTTTATACATGTGCTTGTTTATTGTTCTGAAATATACACTGTAAACAAAATGTATAATATGCTCTATTTGGTGTAAGAAGCATGCAATATCATATTTCAGTAAAACCCTGATATTTTGTTTTTGGTTTTTAAAGGGTTTATTATTATATTTCACAGGGACATGTAAGTAAATAGAGAGCAATGATTA
>NW_026460535.1:0-7108 GCF_021730395.1 Mercenaria mercenaria | reverse complement strand
GTTTGTTTTACCTACTTCAAAAGTATAAACCTTTTCATGCTACTGTTTCTTTTCCAACTACTGTCTTAAAATCAGATCTATAATTTTTTCTTCCCGACATTAAAAGGTTTTCATGCCAAAAACTGTTGCTATGACTACATCAATATGTTTTACATCCTCTCCCTGGGGAAGATGCACACTATTTGCAGTACTGGTACAACTGGAAACAAGGTTGTTTAATAAAACCTATAATTTGCTGGAACTAGAGCATTCACTATAAGCATAGTGCTTATCAGCTCATGACAGTGGACAGGTGTGTGAAGTTTCAATCCATTCCCATTAGTGGGTACCGAGATACCAGCTTACATATAAGAATGTAACCAAAAACTCCTAAGTTGAAAAAGGGGCATAATTTTGTAAAATGTGATGTAGAGTTATTGACCCTTTGCACTGCATGTCATATCATGACAGTGACCAAGTGTGTGAAGTTTCAATCCTTTCCCATTAGTGGATACTGAGATACCAGCTTACATACAAAAACTTAACCAAAAATTTCTATGTTAAAAAAGGGGCATAATTTTGTAAAAAAGTAAAATAAAGTTATGGGACCTGCTTTGTGCATGTCAGATCATGACAGTGAACAAGGTGTGAAGTTTCAATCCTTTCCCATTAGTGGATACTGAGATACCAGCTTACATACAAAAACTTAACCAAAAAATTCTAAGTAAAAAAAGGAGCATAATTTTGTAAACAAGAGCACCGCCTTGCGGGTGCTGACGCTCATCTGATTTTTTTTGTATAATAGAAATATTGTCCTACCCATGATTTTCTAAGTCTAAAAAGGGCCATCACTCTTGCAAAAAGCAGGATAGAGTTATGTTTCTTGATGTACAGTGTCCACTTATGATGGTGAAAAACTGTTGCAAGTTTTAAAGCAATAGCTTTGATAGTTTATGAGAAAAGTTGACTTAAACATAATATTCAACCAAGAAAATGATTTTTCTAAGTCCAAAAGAGGCAATAATTATTGCAAAAGCAGGATGGAGTTATGTTGCTTGCTATACAGGGTCAGCTTATGATGGTGAACAAGAGTTGCAAGTTTTAAAGCAATAGCTTTGATAGTTTAAGAGAAAAAGTTGACCTAAACATAAAACTTAACCAAGAAATCTGATATTTTCTAAGTCCAAAAGGGGCCATAAATCTTGCAAAAAGCACGATGGAGTTATGTTTCTTGCTGTACAGGGTCAGCTTATGATGGTGAACAAGTGTTGCAAGTTTTAAAGGAATAGCTTTGATAGTTTAGGATAAAAGCTGACCTAAACATAAAACTTAACCAAGAAAACTGATTTTCTAAGTCCAAAAGGGGCAATAATTCTTGCAAAAAGCAAGATGGAGTTATGTTTCTTGATGTACAGGGTCTGCTTATGATGGTGAACAAGTATTCCTAGTTTCAAAGCAAAAGCTTTGATAGTTTAGGAGAAAAGTTGACCTAAACATAAAACTTAACCAAGAAATCTGATATTTTCTAAACAAAAGGGGCCATAAATCTTGCAAAAAGCAAGATGGAGTTATGTTTCTTGCTATACAGGGTCAGCTTATGATGGTGAACAAGTATTCCAAGTTTCAAAGCAATAGCTTTGATAGTTTAGGAGAAAAGCTGACCTAAACATAAAACTTAACCAGGCAACGCCGACGCAGACGCCGACGCCGACACCGACGCCGACGCCGACAACCGCTCAAGTGATGACAATAACTCATCATTTTTTTTCAAAAAATCAGATGAGCTAAAAAAGCAAAATAGAGTTATGGAACCTGTGCAATGTAAGTCAGTTTATCACAGTGAATAAGTGTGTGAAGTTTCAATCCATTTCCACAAGTGGTTACTGAGATACCAGCTTACATACAAAACCTTTACCAAATCGGGACGCGGACGCCGACGCATGGGCAAGTCTAATAGCTCTACTATTCTATGAATAGTCCAGCTAAAAAATGCCATGACTTCTTGTAATATTACCCTAGAAAAAATGATACTGAAAGTTTTATTTTGTGTTTTATTATTGTTTACCAATAGTCTGATGTTTCTTTTATCAATATTAAAGGTATAATGAATTCTCGGCAAACATTTTGGACAGTGGCCATCACTTTGAAATTCGTCTCAACTTGAACTTGAGGAAAGCCAAATGGACAAAGTGATTACTATATAGACTTCTCCTTTAAATATTGTTTCTATGGGTATGAAAATAGAGAAACAACAAAATGACGTACCAGAAGTAGTTGACAGCAACACAGTAGTATATGATGAGACCTATAGACAGTAGGACAGTGAGAACAACATATGGCATGGCAACAGGCTCCTCCTCCTGCAAGAAAATTGTGATAAAAATAGAATTATCAACAAATAAACATTCACTGTACAACAGTCCATGTCAAAACTGTACTAACAAGTTGTTCAAGGGTACTGAGTTTAGTCTGGAAACCTGTCTCAGAACTAAAAGTAAAACAAATGTGATTGGCTGTTTCTAACACTTGTAATGACTGGTTGTTTGTAACCACTGTTGTGGTTGGTTATCTCTGACCACTGTAATCATGCAACCTTTCTTTTATCCCTTTGGTAATGTGAAACCAGTGGGATGGGGATCAATGTTCTCCAAAATTGGCCTTACTGGGAAAAACGGAAAGATACCATAATGTAATATAAATATATTTTTTCTAATCACTGCTCTAAAATCTACCAAAGACAAGACTGTCCGCGAAGTTCGCTTTTATAACCTCACCTTACTTAAAGAGAATCCCTATAGTTTTTTTCCTTTCATAGAATTTTTTTAAATTCACATATATGATAAGAAAATGTGTGCTGAAAACAATGAACAAATAAAAATAATAGGTCACCAGGCTTGTTTCTGTGAAAAATTGCTTTGAACACACCCACTGTTGCTGAAACTGCCAGCGATTTTTCAACATTTTCATAATTTTCTGCTTTTTTATAAATACTAACCAAAATATACATCCAGGCAGCACAATACGGTTTTTTTCTTATTACAGATTTTATCATATACATGTACTTACTTGATATCATAGTCATATTTGTAATACTCTTGTATATCCTTACAATGATGGGTACAAATGAAAAAAAAATATTGTTTCATATTTACTTTTGTGAACTTTTTTCAATGAAAAATACCCATAGTAAAGAATTTTTTTTTAATTTTGAAAAAAACTCTTTCATAGAATTTTTTCCTTTTTTTCTTGTGTATAGATAATTGTATTGTGAGCATAAAAATGGCTAAAAATGTATGGGTCACCAGGCTAAATTTTATGTTAAGACCGCTAGAATACAACATCTGTTCGGACGGAAATGGCGCGAACCTGCCCAAATTTTTTTCTATAATTGCATACTAAATAATCTGAAAGGTGATATTGTCTTATCAGTACTAAGTCAATTATCTTACATTATATGAACAACACTGTCTTTATACTAAAATGCGATGTGAAAACACAACCACAGAAATAGCAAGATACCTGTCAGGCATGATACTTGTCAATACAACATAAACTAGTATCAACATTTGATTACTGATATAACTTATCAAAAATGTTGTTTCATTCAAGATTCCTCATATTTAAGATTGTCTGTAACATGTTTCAACAAATGTTGACTTCAGTTCAGTTTTCCATAGAAAGTGTCGGCTGCGCAGAAAGATGTGCATAAAAAACTATAGGAATTCCCTTTAATTTTCTCCACCTTCAACTGCTGCAAAGACAATTGTAAGTTAACTACAGGAGCAAGGTACATAACTGAACTTTTAGAAGTGTCTAATTTGACATAAGGTTGAACTGACATTTTGTGATCTGTATGACTTACATGGCTGTGATAAGTAACAAACATGATTTAATCCTGTATGCATTATCAATACACAGTTGAGGGGAAAGATCAAAATAATGTCACATTTGGTACCAGCTGCCAAATTTTTAAAGATTTTTTTTTCATAAATGGAGGTCTTAGGACAATTGCAAGCTATAGCTTTGAGTGGGTTGCTAACAGGAAATTATGGTACGGAGATGAAAATAGCAGAAATAGCAGTTAATGATTTAAACAAAATATGAGCTGATCTGTATTACTACCTTATTTAAACACCAGCTGATTTTCAAATGTAAATTGTTAAACAATATAAATTTAATGCAAATTTGTACAAAAATCTAGCCACGTTTACACATGCTAGCAAATCAACAAGACTTAACTATATTTCACCATAATTATGTATTTTTTACCTCAAAAAATTATTTATTTATTTTGTTGGGTTTAACATCGCACCAACACAATTATTGGTCATATGGTGACTTCCCAGCTTTGATGGTGGATGAAGATCCCAAGTGCCCCTCCGTGCATTATTTCATCACAAGTAGGCACCTGGGTAGAACCACCGACCTTCCATAAGCCAGCTGGATGGCTTCCTCACATGAAGAATTCAATGCCTCAAGTGAGGCTTGAACCCACATTGGTGAGAGGCAAGTGATTTGAAGTCAGTTACCTTAACCACTCAGCCACGGAGGACCCTCAAAAAGTTAAGACAAGCTGAAAAAACATGCCTTTCAGAAACCACAGGCTGCGACTAGAATAGATGTAAAACTTGCCAAAAGAGCTAACAGATGGGCACTGCCATATATATAATACAAACAAATGAGAAACAAGAGAGTTTGGCGAATCCAAGAAAAAATAAATCATGAAAAATTTGGAAAATATGTGTCAAAACTTATGATCCTTATTTTATACACACAAAATTATAAGCAATACACTTAAAGTAGTGGACCTGTAATAACATCAGAAAATTATGTACTCTAAAATCATTAATATTCATGGTGGATTAATATTCCTGGATTTTGCTGTTGCATCATTCCATGAAGTTGAAACCAACAAACAAAATAGCTACCTATTCACTTTATGTTCAAAATTTGGAATCCACAAATTCAAATCCCCATGAATATAACAGTTTTGTCTAAAACCCCATGAAATTAATTGATTTCACAGTATTCTTCATATGCTATTTCACCATTTTTAGTTTTTACGGACAATCAAGTGGGCGTTTAGCTATACATGTAGTTATATCCAAAGAAAACCAAATTGCCTAACACATATACTTAATTACACGGAAATTGTTGAGTTTTATTACAGGTCCACTACCTTACACAGTATAATTCAAATGAAGATACACAGTACATCATTACTAGAAGGATATTAAACATCTGAATGGTGGAGCAACTGCAAACATGTTTTACCTTTTGACGTCTAATCAAGTGATCCTTAAAATTCATCTGTTAAAATGGCAATGTAGAAAACATTTTTGAGATAAACACTTGTGCAAAGAAAGTATATAAGGGGCTGGAAAAAAATGTAACTATCTATGTCATTACATTTAGTGTTTGATGTCAGTTTTCATTACAGACTAAAAATGGTGAGCTTTCAAAATTTTTTAACTTCAATGATCCTACTATCAACTGTGATACAAATCTGACACAAATATTATCCCTTCTATACAGTATTTCCTTATAAATATATATTTGAGCCGCGCCATGAGAAAACCAACATAGTGCATTTGTGACCAGCATGGATCCAGACCAGCCTGCGCATCCGCTCAGTCTGGTCAGGATCCATGCTGTTCGCTAATGGTTTCTCTAACAGCAATAGGCTTTGAAAGCAAACAGCATGGATCCTGACCAGACTGCGCGGATGCGCGGGCTGGTCTGGATTCATGCTGGTCGCAAATGCACTATGTTGGTTTTCTCATGGTGCAGCTTATTTGTATTTCTATTACCTGGATGTTTGAGACATCAAAATATTTCTTGCAGGTAAGGTATGAGCAAACTGATTCTGACAGTGCACCTGAAATAATCAAAGTACAATTATCTTTTCAAAACATGAAAGCTACATGAAACCTACATCACAGTGTGTATGCATATTGGATCCCTCTCTGTGGTAAGTGAGAAACAAGAGGACCATGATGGTCCTGAATCGCTCACCTCTTCCCACATGACCCAGTTTTGAGTATGACGTTGTTTTTTCTATTATTTGACATAGTGACCTAGTTTTTGAGCTCATGTGACCCAGTTTTGAATCTGATTTAGATATCATCAAGATAAAAATTCTGACCAATTTTCATGATGATCCATTGAAAAATATGGTCTCTAGAGAGGTCACAAGGTTTCTTTTATTATTTGACCTCCTGACCTAGTTTTCAAAGGTACGTGACTCTGTTTTGAACTTTACCTAGATATCATCAAGGATAAAATTCAGATCAATTTTCATGAAGATCCACTGAAAAATATGGCCTCTAGAGAGGTCAAAAGATTTTAATAATTTTAGACCTACTGACCTAGTTTTTGACCGCAGTTGACCCAATTTCATACTTAACCTAGATATCATCAAGAAGAACATTCAGACCAACTTTCATACAGATCCCATGAAAAGTATGGCCTCTAGAGATGTCACAAGGTTTTTTTATTATTTGACCTACTGACCTAGTTTTTTACGGCACGTGACCCACTTTCAAATCTGACCTAGACATCATCAAGATGAACATTCAGACCAAATTTCATACAGATCCCATGGAAATTATGGCCTCTAGAGAGGTCACAAGGTTTTTCTATTATTTGACCTACTGACCTAGTTTTTGACGGCACATGACCCACTTTCGAACTTGAACTAGATATCATCAAGGTGAACGTTCTGACCAATTTTCATGAAGATCTCATGAAATATATGGCCTCTAGAGAGGTCACAAGGTTTTTCTATTTTTAGACCTACTGACCTAGTTTTTGACCGCATGTGACCCAGTTTCAAACTTGATCTAGATATCATCAAGATGAACATTCAGACCAACTTTCATATAGATCCCATGAAAAATATGGCCTTTAGAGAGGTCACAAGGTTTTTCTATTATTTGACCTACTGACCTAGTTTTTGAAGGCACGAGACCCAGTTTCGAACTTGACCTAGATATCATCAAGATGAACATTCTGATTAATTTTTATGGAGATCCATTTACAATTATGGCCTCTAGAGAGGTCAGAAGGTTTTTCTATTTTTAGACCCACTGACCTAGTTTTTGACCGCACATGACCCTGTTTCGAACTT
>NW_026460534.1:0-7888 GCF_021730395.1 Mercenaria mercenaria | reverse complement strand
TGTGAACATTACATAACATGAATTCATAGGTATAATGTATGCTTTTTGTGAACAGAACATCACGTGTCATGAATGCTTTTTGTGAACATTACATAACATGAATTCATAGGTATAATATATGCTTTTTGTGAACAGAACATCGCGTGTCATGAATGCTTTTTGTGAACATTACGTAACATGAATTCATAGGTATAATATATGCTTTTTGTGAACAGAACATCACGTGTCATGAATACTTCTTGTGAACATTACAAAACATGAATTCATAGGTGTAATGAATATATGTTGTTAATCTAATCAAGACAGCCCGCCTGCTTAGCTCAATAGGGAGAGGGCAGATCTTACGATCGCAGGGTCATAAGTTCTATCCTCCGGAAAGGCGTATGTTCTCCATGATGATTTGATAAAAGACATCATGTCTGAAATCATTCATCCTCCAACTCTGATTCGTACATGCGGGGAAGTTGGCAGTTACTTGCGGAGAACAGGTTTGTACTGGTACAGAATCCAGGAACACTGACTGAAATACTGTTGAAAAAAAAGAAAGAGTTAAACCCCAAACAAACAAATTTAATCAAGACACTTTCTTGTTTTAGGGAACAGTCATGAAGTTAATGTGAATTTCACCCATTCCTTGACAAAATACAAAGTACAATTTACTTGTAAATATTTTGTCCTTTGATTAAATTTCAGGAATTGATGAAAAGTTGTGTACCTGAAACATTAAATTGGAATACATCAAGAACTTTGACAGGTATTTTATAACTGTTTCTTCTTTTTAAAAATTTACATTTCAGTTTCTTACTTCAGTAACTAACTACATTGTATTACTGTTTGTTCCATCAAATCTGTTACAGGAATTTATGAATTGGAGCTTTTTGCAATATCAGTACTTAAACTATCCAACATTCTAAAGGTCTCCGAGTGTGGTAGAAGAATTTTTAACCAGGTTTTTCAAAGTTGAAAACCTGGTTATTAGAATGGCGATGTCATAGGGCAAATGGATGGAGGGGCCGTGTCAAGATTTCATTTCTACTCAATAACTTTAGTTTGGGTTAAAATATTGAAATGAAACTTGGCCCATCGGTAGCTTACAGCAAGACTAATTTTGGGGTTAGCGGAGTCAAGGTCACTGTTACTAAAAATAGTAAAAACCAGTTTCCACTCAATAACTTAGGTTTCGATTAATGGACTGAAATTAAACTTGGCATGTAAGTAGCTTATAGAAGACCAAGGCTGGGATTGCATATGGGGTCAGTGGGGTAAGGTTCAAGGTCAGTTAACTGATTTAATTTTCATACTAAGAAAATTCCACTGTGGTACAGTGAAATTCCACTTTGGTACAGTTGTCTAGAGCATTGGGCCAAAGCTACACTTTGTGTTGTGGAAAAAATGGGGCACGGTACAAATCCCACTGTGTGCCTGTCTTATCGTTTCAATTACTTTGGTTTGGGTTGAGATATTGAAATGAAACTTGGCCTATAGGTAGCTTATAGTAAGACCAAGGTTGTGACATTTGGAGGCAGTGAAGTCAAGGTCACTGTTACTAGTGAAGAAAAAAAAAGTTTCCACTCAATAACTTTTATTTGGATTTGATGTGTTGAAATTAAAATATGGCATTTAATAGCTTATAGAAAAACCAAAGTTGGTATTGCATATGGGGTCAAGTTCAAAGTCAGCATAACTTATTTAATGTGTGTACTTTGAAAATTCTACAGGGCACAGTGGTATATGGCATTTGCTAATTAGTGGTTCTAATCCTTGCCCGAACTTATTTTTTCTTCTTTTTTTAATAACCATTTAGATGCCATAGGGTCAAGGTCAATGTCACTGTTACTAAATATATATATGTTGTTTTTTTATGCCCCCGAAGGGAGGCATATAGTTTTTGAACCGTCTGTCTGTCGGTCTGTCGGTCTGTCCGCATTTTTCGTGTCCGGTCCATATCTTTGTCATCAATGGATGGATTTTCAAATAACTTGGCATGAATGTGTACCACAGTAAGACGACGTGTCGCGCGCAAGACCCAGGTCCGTAGCTCAAAGGTCAAGGTCACACTTAGACATTAAAGGTTATTGCATTGATGGGCGTGTCCGGTCCATATCTTTGTCATCAATGGATGGATTTTCAAATAACTTGGCATGAATGTGTACCACAGTAAGACGATGTGTCGCGCGCAAGACCCAGGTCCGTAGCTCAAAGGTCAAGGTCACACTTAGACATTAAGGGATAGTGCATTGATGGGCGTGTCCGGTCCATATCTTTGTCATCGATGGATGGATTTTCAAATAACTTGGCATGAATGTGTACCACAGTAAGACGACGTGTCGCGTGCAAGACCCAGGTCCGTATCTCAAAGGTCAAGGTCACACTTAGACATTAAGGGATAGTGCATTGATGGGCGTGTCCGGTCCATATCTTTGTCATCGATGGATGGATTTTCAAATAACTTGGCATGAATGTGTACCACAGTAAGACGACGTGTCATGCGCAAGACCCAGGTCCGTAGCTCAAAGGTCAAGGTCACACTTAGATGTTAAAGGTCTTTTTTCATGATAGTGCATTGATGGGCGTGTCCGGTCCATATCTTTGTCATTCATGCATGGACTTTAAAATAACTACGCATGAATGTGTGACACAGTAAGACGACGTGTTGCGCGCAAGACCCAGCTCCGTAGGTCAAAGGTCCTAAACTCGAACATCGGCCATAACTATTCATTTAAAGTGCCATCGGGGGCATGTGTCATCCTATGGAGACAGCTCTTGTTTTTTTTGCTGGAATCACTGAAAAGTTGGTTTCAGGTTAATAACAACATACTGTGATGAAGAACTAGCTTTGGATTGTACTTGGTGCTGCTGTAACTGAAAATAGAAAAACATTGCTCATTAGCTCTAGTTAGGAATGAGTATTTGCAATGGAACATGTAGGTAACATGTAGGTAGGTAGCATGTATGTAGGTAACATGTATGTAGGTAGCATGTATGTAGGTAGCATCTATGTAGGTAACATGTATGTAGGTAGCATCTATGTAGGTAACATGTATGTAGGTAACATGTATGTAGGTAGCATGTATGTAGGTAGCATGTATGTAGGAACATGTATGTAGGTAACATGTATGTAGGTAGCATGTATGTAGGTAACATGTATGTAGGTAACATGTATGTAGGTAGCATGTATGTAGGTAACATGTATGTAGGTAATATGTATGTAGGTAGCATGTATGTAGGTAACATGTATGTAGGTAGCATGTATGTAGGTAGCATGTATGTAGGTAACATGTATGTAGGTAGCATGTATGTAGGTAACATGTATGTAGGTAGCTTAATAGAAAAAAAAAAGGTTAGGGACTTGTAATTTTCGCAGCTAGGGTCAAGGGCACTGATAGGTCAAAGTCAGTGTTACTAAATATAAAATATGTTTGAAAAACCTTGTTTTCGGGGAATTTCCATGTCTCCTGGTTTTAATTTTTAAGATACAAAAATGTATATTAAATAATGTAAAGTATAGGCCAAAAATGTATTTTTTACTGTGTAAAACTAAAGTTAAATTGAGGGCGCAGGTGCCGATAGAAAATTAATTGCGTCCGAGAGGGTTCCCGCGCTGGGTGCAGAGAGTCAAGAGGGATCCTGTGAGGCAAAATTGCCCTGACTGAGAGGGATCCCATGCATTAATGAAATCGAAAGTAGGGTGATTTTAAGGAAACATGATGAAAATAACCACATAAAGTGTATTTGAAAATAATAAGATGGGATCAGCAGCTTCACATCTAAGGTATTAAATACTTGCTTTATTATGCCCCCCCTTCGGAGAAGGAGGGGTATATTGTTTGGTCGGTCGGAATGTAGACCAATCCGTTTCCGGATGATAACTCAAGAACGCTTGGGCCTAGGATCATGAAAGTTGATAGGGAGGTTGGTCATCACCAGCAGATGACCCCTATTGATTTTGAGGTCTGTATGTCAAAGGTCAAGGTCACAGTGACCCTGAATAGTAAAACAGTTTCCAGATGATAACTCAAGAACACTTTGGTCTAGGATCATGAAAGTTGATAGGGAGGTTGATAATGACCAGCAGATGACCCCTATTGATTTTGAGGTCAGTATGTTAAAGGTCAAGGTCACAGTGACCCTGAACAGTAAAACGGTTTCCGGATGATAACTCAAGAACGCTTAGGCCTAGGGTCACGAAAGTTGATAGGGAGGTTGGTCATGACCAGCAGATGACCCCTATTGATTTTGAGGTCAGTATGTCAAAGGTCAAGGTCACAATGACCAGGAACAGTAAAATGGTTTCCAGGCAATAACTCAAGAACGCTTGGATCTAGTTTCAGGAAAATTGATAGTTAGGTTGGCAATGACCAGCAGATGACCCCTATTGATTTTGAGGTCATTAGGTCAAAGGTCAAGGTCACATTGGCTAGGAAAAGTTAAAATGGTTTCTGATCTTCTTGTCCAAAACCATAGGGCCTAGGGCTTTGATATTTGGTATGTAGCAAAATCTAGTGGTCCTCTACTAAGATTGTTATCCCCCGCCGATGAAATCGGGAGGGGGGTATTGAAATGGCGTTGTCCGTCCGTCAGTCCGTCCGTCCAACCGTCCGCAGCCATTTCTCAGTAACTACTTGGTAGAATTTCATGAAACTTGAAATAAACATGAACCAACATACTGCGATGATGCCCGTCAAGTTTTTTTTTTGATTGGTCAATTTCCCTCAGAGTTATTGCCCTTGATTTAATAAAAAAATGTCTGTCTGCAGCCATTTCTCAGTAACTAACAGGTAGAATTTCATCAAGTTTGAAATAGACATGAACCAAGATACTGTGCTGATGCCCGTCAAGTTTTTTTTTTGATAGGTCAATTTCCGTCAGAGTTATTGCCCTTGATTTAATGAAAAATGTCCGTCTGCAGCCATTTCTCAGTAACTAGCAGGTAGAATTTCATCAAACTTGAAACAGACATGAACCAAGATACTGCGACGATGCCCTTTAAGTTTTTTTTCGATTGGTCAATTTTCCATATAGTTATTGCCCTTTAATTGTTTAAAAATCCACAGATCTGTACATAACAAACCAACCAACTGGAAGAATTTCATTAAACTTCTTTCATTCTTTTCCATGAACATTTATTATAAACATGTGATGTTGTGTACCTACACCTGGTCCCACCCCCCCCCCATTTTTTTTTTTTTTTTTTTTCATTTTTCATTTTCTATCAATATTTATAATCAACATGTAAACTGTTGTATCCTCCCCCCCCCCCCCCCCCCCAGCCCCACCCAAACAAACCATTCATTTTCTTTTAATTTGATTTTGACTAATGAAATTATTTGCTTATTGGTAACACTCTTAACTTTTTGCTGGATATATTTTTGTGCCGTTCCTCAACTCTGACGCTTTCGGCGGGGGATTCCAATTCATCGAATTTGCTTGTTAAGATTATTTCCCTGGGATCAAATATGGTCCCACCCCGGGGGTTACATGGTTTATATAGACTTATATAGGAAAAAACTTTGAAAAACCTCTTGTCCAAAACCACAGGGCCTAGGGCTTTGATATTTTGTATATGACATCATCTAGTGGTCCTCTACTAAGATTGTTCAAATTATCCCCCTAGGGTCAAATATGGCTCTGCCCTGGGAGTCACATGGTTTACATAGACTTATATAGGGAAAAACTTTGAAAATCTTCTTGTCCAAACCACAAAGACTATGGCTTTGATATTTTGTAATGTAGCATCATTTAGTGGTTCTCTACCAAGTTTGTTCAAATTATCCCTCTAGGGTCAAATATGGCCCCGCCCCAGGGGTCATATGGTTCATAGACTTATATAGGGAAAAACTTAGAATCTTCATGTCCATAACTTACATCATTCAAATTTGGACCACATGTATAGTTTTGAATGGCAAGATGAACCTTGACATGAGTTGACCTTGATCTTGACCTAGTGACCTACTTTCACATTTCTTAAGCTACAGCCTTCAAATTTGGACCACATGCATAGGTTTGTGTACCGAAAAAGACTTTGACCTTGTTATTGACCTAGTGACCTACTTTCACATTATTGAAGGTACATGCTTCAAATTTGGACCACATGCATAGTTTTTTGTTCAAAAATAAAATTTGACCTTGATCTTGACCTAGTGACCTACTTTCACATTTCTCAAGCTACAGCCTTCAAATTTGAACCATAAGCATAGTTTTGTGTACTTAAATGAACTTTGATCTTGAGATTGACCTAGTGACCTCCTTTCACATTTCGGAAGGTACAGGCTTCAAATTTGGACCACTTGCATAGTTTTGTGTTCCGAAATAAAATTTGACCTTGATTTTGACCTAGTGACCTACTTTCACATTTCTCAAGCTACAGCCTTCAAATTTGACCTAGTGACCTACTTTCACATTTCTCAAGCCACAGTTTTCACATTTGGACCACATACACATTGTTTTGTACCAAAATGAAATTTGACCTTGATTTTGACCTTGAGCTAGTCTTGAAATTTGGAACATTCAAAAATGGCTCGGTGGATGGCGCCAAGATCACTCTGTAATCTCTTGTTAGGTTAATAGGTTAAAGGTCAAGTTGAGATTAAACCAGAATGATAGACATTTTGTTTACAGTGAGCATATAATTTCTGTTCCTTGTGCAATTACTGAATGCATCAAGGGGGCATTTCGTGTTCGACGAGCTCTTGTTTAAGAAAAGTTGTATTTAAGTTTTATTAACATCGCACAATATTCATCCGAGCTAGTACCCTCCATCTACATTCCATCTTCGTTTGGACTTGTGTCAGCTGATAAAACAAATGTAACGATATAAATGCAATGGTATATAGCTATGTCTTCCCGTGGTTCATATGTTTTATGCACAAACCTGTGTTCAGGACAAAAATTTCGATTTTCCAAGCTCCCTGATGTTGGAGTTTATTGTTTACCACAAAGAAGGTCCTGTGCGCTAACAGACAGGGATCTGTTTTTAGCTCACCTGTCACAAAGTGACAAGGTGAGCTTTTGTGATTGCGCGGTGTCCGTCGTCCGTCTGTCAGTCCGTGCGTGCGTCCGTCCGTTCGTCCTTAAACTTTTGCTTGTGACCACTCTAGAGGTCACATTTTTCATGGGATCTTTATGAAAGTTGGTCAGTATGTTCATCTTGATGATATCTAGGTCAAGTTCGAAACTAGGTCACATGCCATCAAAAACTAGGTCAGTAGGTCTAAAAATAGAAAAACCTTGTGACCTCTCTAGAGGCCATATATTTCATAAGATCTTCATGAAAATTGGTCAAAATTTTCATCTTGATGATATCTAGGTCAAGTTCAAAACTGGGTCACGTGCCATCAAAAACTAGGTCAGTAGGTCTAAAAATAGAAAAACCTTGTGACCTCTCTAGAGGCCAGATATTTCACAAGATCTTCATGAAAATTGGTCAGAATGTTCAATTTGATGATATCTAGGTCAAGTTAGAAAGTGGGTCACGTGCCATCAAAAACTAGGTCAGTAGGTCAAATAATAGAAAAACCTTGTGACCTCTCTCAAGGCCATATTTTTCATAGGATCTGTATGAACATTGGTCTGAATGTTCATCTTGATGATATCTAGGTTAAGTTCGAAATTGGGTCACGTGCAGTCAAAAAATAGGTCAGTAGATCTAAAAATAGAAAAACCTTGTGACCTCTCTAGAGGCCATATATTTCATGAGATCTTCATGAAAATTGGTCAGAATGTTCATCTTGATGATATCTAGGTCAAGATTGAAAGTGGGTCACGTGCCATCAAAACTAGGTCAGTAGGTCAAATATTAGAAAAACCCTATGACCTCTCTAGAGGCCATAATTTTCATGGGATCTGTATGAAAATTGGTCTGAATGTTCAGCTTGATGATATCTAGATC
>NW_026460533.1:0-14959 GCF_021730395.1 Mercenaria mercenaria | reverse complement strand
CTTATTATATTGGCTATGCATTTACATATTTATATTGGCTATGCATTTACATATTCATTCTAAAAGTATAGCACACAAGTCATCTTACAACCCAGGATGTAATACGAGTTTTTCAAGCACCTGCAAAAACACGGGAAAATCCGGTCTGACATGCAAGAAAACCTTAGACATATCCAATATACAGATGCCTCTTTATAAAGAAGCAATAAAAATATCTTAAATATGGCACTGAATTAATCTGTCATTGGTTGCAACTATGGAAGGGCATTTAAGTAAAAAATCCATTCATGTAAATGACTTATTCTTGCACGTAAATTACATTGATACAATGGTAAATTAATATTCTATTATTCTTTGTCCCAATTTCTAATTCCTATGTCCCATTTTCTAATTTGTTTGTATGGTTAACATTCTGACCAAGTTTCATGAAGATATAGTTATAAATGTGGCCTCTAGAGTGTTAACAAGCTTTTCCTTTGACTTGACCTGGTGACCTAGTTTTTTACCCCATCTGACCTAGATTTGAACATGAACTATAAATCATCAAGGTTAACATTCTGGCCTAGTTTCATTAAGATAAGGGCATACATGTGGCCTCTACAGCGTTAACTAGCTTTTCCTTTGATTTGACCTAGTGACCTAGTTTTTGAAACTACATGACCAAGATTCAAACTGGACCTTGAGATCATCAAGAATAACATTCTGACCAAGTTTCATTAAAATATGGTCATAAATGTGGCCTCTAAAGTGTTAACTAGCTTTTCCTTTGATTTGACCTGGTGACCTAGTTTTTTACCCCACATGACCCATTTTCGAACCTGACCTTGAGATCATCAAGATTAACATTCTGACTAAGTTTTATGAAGATGCAGTCATAAATGTGGCCTCTAGACTGTAAACAAGCTTTTCCTTTGATTTGACCCAGTGACCTAGATTTTTGACCCCGCATGACCCAGATTCGCACTTGACCTAAAGATCATCAAGATTTAACATTCTGACCAGGTTTCATGAAGATAAGTCTTAAATGTGGCCTCTACAGTGTTAACAAGCTTTTCCTTTGATTTGACCTGGTGACCTAGTTTTTGACCCCAGATGACCCAATATCGAACTCATCCAAGATTTTATTGAGGGTAACATTCCAACCAAGTTTCATTAAAATTGGGCCAAAATTGTGACGTCTAGAGTATTAACAAGCTTTTCCTTTGATTTGACCTGGTGACCTAGTTTTCGATCTCAGATGACCCAATATCAAAATCTTCCAAGATTTTATTAAGGGTAACATTCTGACCAAGTTTCATTAAGATTGGGCCAAAATTGTGACCTCTAGAGTGTTAACAAGCTTTTCCTTTGATTTGACCTGGTGACCTAGTTTTTGACCCCAGATGACCCAATATCGAACTCATCCAAGATTTAATTGAGAGTAACATTCTGACCAAGTTTCATTAAGATTGGGCCAAAATTGTGACCTCTAGAGTGTTAACAGTCAAATTGTTGACGAAGACGGACGGACGGACGACTGACGATGACGGACACAGGGCGATCACAAAAGCTCACCTTTGAGCACTTTGTGCTCAGGTGAGCTAAAAAAGAAGAAAAAATATTTGAAAGTTAATAGACAATAGCATCAAAATGTGAAGTCTGGTTGAAACTGGTTTAGTGATTTCGTACTTGATCTTCTTTAAAGAAATGGTGGATGGACAGACAGCAGACATTCAATGACCCTGAAAGCTCACCATTTAGTATTAGATCACTAATAGAGAACTTCCTTTTTGAAGAGTATTCAATTCCTACCATAAACCTTCTTTTACAGCAATTCTTAGGGGGGCGTAGGTTCAAGCCCTACAGGAACCAAATTTTTGTTCCCTTATTTTCCTTTTTTCTGGTAAGTTTTTACTTCTTTCAAGACTTATTATTGATTTCTTGTACAAAAATTGAAAAAGATTAATCTTATAAGCGGTTTCTTGGTGGTCAAAAGTGAATTTACTACTTAAACAGAAGGGGTAGAGTTACACATCTTTAAAAATATTGAGTTACATGCAGTGAAAGTTCTCTATTTTGCTTTCACTCTTAGAATATATATTGTGGAAGAAATTTAGGTAGGTTTAACGTCTATTGAAAACAGAAACACGGCATTCGACCTTACTTTTTCAATGTTGAAGTATGAATTCTGTCTCATTAAATCCGTTTACTTGAGGCACCATAGAAACAAGAGCACCGCCTTGCGGGTGCTGACGCTCATCTGATTTTTTTTGTATAATAGAAATATTGTCCTACCCATGATTTTCTAAGTCTAAAAAGGGCCATCACTCTTGCAAAAAGCAGGATAGAGTTGTGTTTCTTGATGTACAGTGTCCACTTATGATGGTGAAAAACTGTTGCAAGTTTTAAAGCAATAGCTTTGATAGTTTATGAGAAAAGTTGACTTAAACATAATATTCAACCAAGAAAATGATTTTTCTTAGTCCAAAAGGGGCAATAATTATTGCAAAAAGCAGGATGGAGTTATGTTGCTTGCTGTACAGGGTCAGCTTATGATGGTGAACAAGAGCTGCAAGTTTTAAAGCAATAGCTTTGATAGTTTAAGAGAAAAAGTTGACCTAAACATAAAACTTAACCAAGAAATCTAATATTTTCTAAGTCCAAAAGGGGCCATAAATCTTGCAAAAAGCAGGATGGAGTTATGTTTCTTGCTGTACAGGGTCAGCTTATGATGGTGAACAAGTGTTGCAAGTTTTAAAGGAATAGCTTTGATAGTTTAGGATAAAAGCTGACCTAAACATAAAACTTAACCAAGAAAACTGATTTTCTAAGTCCAAAAGGGGCAATAATTATTGCAAAAAGCAAGATGGAGTTATGTTTCTTGATGTACAGGGTCTGCTTATGATGGTGAACAAGTATTCCAAGTTGCTTTGATAGTTTAGGAGAAAAGTTGACCTAAACATAAAACTTAACCAAGAAATCTGGTATTTTCTAAGTACAAAAGGAGCCATAAATCTTGCAAAAAGCAAGATGGAGTTATGTTTCTTGCTATACAGGGTCAGCTTATGATGGTGAACAAGTATTCCAAGTTTCAAAGCAATAGCTTTGATAGTTTAGGAGAAAAGCTGACCTAAACATAAAACTTAACCAGGCAACGCCGACACAGACGCCAACGCCGACGCCAACAACCGCTCAAGTGATGACAATAACTCATCATTTTTTTTTCAAAAAATCAGATGAGCTTAAAATGATACTGACATTTTATTTTGTGTTTTATAGTTGTTTACCAATAGTTTAATGTGTCTTTTATTAAAATAAATGGTAAAATGAGTTCTCTGCAAAAGTTTAGGATAGTGGCTATCACTTTGAAATTTGTTTCTACTTGAGCTTGAGGAATTACCACAAGTTATACAAAATTTATAAAAAATGGCACGGTAAAAGTTGTTTAAAAATTGCAAAATAGTGCAAAACACGGTTACCTTTCAGAATATACCAAGCAAAGGCCATTTCGTAAACATTACTATTAGTGATCTAATACCTTAACACTTCCTCCTTAGTTCAGCTAACATTCCATTTTTATCTTGCATTACCGCAATAAACAACAATACATTATTTAAATAGACTTTAATCATTTCAGCACAACAATATGACACTAACAGATATAATGAAAGATATGTAAGATTAAAATAAAGGCATGTAAGATAAAATTAAAAGCAACATTTGAACAGTTACTTCCTAGTTACCTTCAAATACTTAAAGATTTAGAACACATTCAACTTGAGAGAAAAAGGAATTCTAACATAGTTTTTAATTCCTGGATTAAAGAAAATACTCAATAAAACAAGTCACAAGGGGATGAGCAAGGAGTTCAAGTTGTCCTGTGTTATACACATTCCAAATGCAGAAAATTTAGCAAAAAAAGTTATCTTTCTTTAAAATTGAACTTTAGTCATATGTTCATAAGAACACGAGTTATTGTTTCTATGCTGTCTTAAAAAACGCAAAATTAAGAAAAAAAACATAAAAGTCGAGAACCCATCCCGAGCCACCTTGACAATAAAATCTTTCTTATTTCCTGGACCAATTCGTACTTAGTGCTTTACCATAGTTAATTATAAAGCTTTATCTTCCGGTACCCTGTTATAAATGCTTTTCAATTTTGAATGGAAAAATTAATAAAAACAACTAATTCAAATGTGTTTCCATAACATCAAATCTTTCATAAACTAAGTTTTAAAGGTTTCCTAAGAAATACAGCAATAACTTTTGATTTAAAAAAAAATCTTTCTTTTTGCTGTCCTTCTCTCTGGAGGTTAGTGCCTTTAAAACAAAAAAGCCAAAGTATCTGAGGCAACAATGCTCGAGCGACTGGCATTTCACTGTAGTTTTGATTCTCTCCCCTTTGATACAAAACAACATAATTCTGTTTAAATGTTATTAATGAAATGATAAAATGTAATTTACACTAAAAATGAAATTCTCTGAATAATTATACTGTGCATTTGTATATGCTAAGCATAAAATGTTCAACGTAAGCATGCTGATGGGAAAAGCAATATCAACTAAATACAATATTAGTAAGCTCTGTGAAAATTACTATTTTACGGTGTAAGTATTTGTTAATAAACACATTAAATCATTAAATGACTTGTAATAAAAACTGCAAAATTTCTGACGTGTAATCAAAACACTTACTGAATGGCTCGCTGGTCAATATGTTTATAATGTTTCTTACTCAAGGCAATGATAAGGACAGCGTACAAATAATTTCTTTAACAAACTGCAAAACTATCACAGAATAAAAGCTACACAATTCTGCGCTCAGCACAGATAAATTAATATTAACAAAATCTATAAACAAACACTTTGGAGTAGATTTCTTTTTGGTGCATACTTTTGGGCTAAAAAACAAAATAAAATGAAAAACGGCATATGATTATATGATAGAAAAGACTTGTAACTAAATATCAGTAAAAAAAACAAGAGGACCATGATGGTCCTGAATCGCTCACCTATCCCCACATGACCAAGTGTTGAACTGAGTATGACGTCGTTATTTCTATTATTTAACATAGTGACCTAGTTTTTAAGCACATGTGACCTAGATATCATCAAGATAAAAAATTCTGACCAATTTTCATGAAGATCCATTGAAAAATATGGCCTCTAGAGAGGTCACAAGCTTTTTCTATTATTTGACCTAATGACCTAGTTTTTGAAGGCACGTGACCCACTTTTAAACTTGACCTAGATATCATCAAGGTGAACATTCTCACCAATTTTCATGAAGATCTCGTGAAAAATATGGCCTCTAGAGAGGTCACAAGGTTTTTGTATTTTTCGACCTACTGTCCTAGTTTTTGACCGCACATGACCCAGTTACGAACCTGACCTAGATATCATCAAGCTGAACATTCTCACCAGTTTTCATGAAGATCCATTGAGAAATATGGCCTCTAGGGAGGTCACAGGTTTTTCTATTTTTAGACCTACTGACCTAGTTTTTGACCCCACGTGACCCAGTTTCGAACCTGACCTAGATATCATCAAGGTGAACATTCTGACCAATATTCATGAAGATCTCATGAAAAATATGGCCTCTAGAGAGGTCACAAGGTTTTTCTATTTTTAGATCTACTGACCTAGTTTTTAACCCCACGTGACCCAGTTTCGAACTTGATCTAGATATCATCAAGGTAAACATTCTGACCAATTTTCCTGAAGATCCATTGAAAAATATGGCCTCTAGAGAGGTCACAAGGTTTTTCTATTTTTAGACCTACTGACCTAGTTTTTGACCGCACGTGACCCACTTTCGAACTTGACCTAGATATCATCAAGGTGAACATTCTGACCAATTTTCATGAAGATCCATTGAGAAATATGGCCTCTAGAGAGGTCACAAGGTTTTTCTATTTTTAGACCTACTGACCTAGTTTTTGATCAAACATGACCCAGTTTCAAACTTGACCTAGATATCATCAAGGTGAACATTCTGACCATAATTCATGAAGATCTCATGAAAAATATGGCCTCTAGAGAGGTCACAAGGTTTTTCTATTTTTAGATCTACTGACCTAGTTTTTACCTCCATGTGACCCAGTTTCGAACTTGACCTAGATATCATCAACGTGAACATTCTGACCAATTTTCATGAAGAGCCATTGAGAAATATGGCCTCTAGAGAGGTCAAAAGGTTTTTCTATTTTAAGACCTAATGACCTAGTTTTTGACCCCACGTGACCCAGTTTCAAACTTGACCTAGATATCATCAAGGTGAACATTCTGACCAATATTCATGAAGATCCATCGAAAAATATGGCCTCTAGAGAGGTCACAAGGTTTTTCTATTTTTAGACCTACTGACCTAGTTTTTGATCCCACACATGACCCAGTTTCGAACTTGACCTAGATATCATCAAGGTGAACATTCTGACCAATTTTAATGAAGATCTTGTGAAATATATGGCCTCTAGAGAGGTCACAAGGTTTTTCTATTTTTAGACCTACTGACCTAGTTTTTGATGGCACGTGACCCAGTTTCGCACTTGACCCAGATATCATCAAGGTGAACATTCTGACCAACTTTCATAAAGATCCCATGAAAAATGTGACCTCTAGAGTGGTCACAAGCAAAAGTTTACGGACGCACGGACGCACGCACGCACGCACGCAAGCACGGACGACGGACGGCGGACGCCGCGCGATCACAAAAGCTCACCTTGTCACTTTGTGACAGGTGAGCTAAAAATTGACAACTTGATAAAAACAGGTCACTTAGTGCCATGACATCCTTTTATCAGAGCAGGAGAATTCTCTTTAAGGAAGATTGCTCCTTAATGGCAAGAATTCAAAATGGCATATCATTATGGAAAATAGTATAACTGGTTAACTTATACTGCTAAGCAACATTTGCTTTAATATATTACAGTTTTTAGCTTTTTAAAAATGTAATTTACAAGTGTTTCTAATTTCAGAAATGCTTACACAGTATGTCAACAATTTAACACCTATCTCTAGGTACTTTATATCATGGGGTTAATGCCTTCTTTAATTATCAGAACTTGGTACCTTTTGGCATTAACCCCACGATATGTACTAAACTACATGCATTAAAGCTCTATTACAACATTTATTCGTTGAAAATATCTGTACAGATGAAATACTAACACAAAATGCATCCAGGCTGTCAAGTTTTCCGCAAATAATTTTTTTCCCTCAAAAATACAGAAATTTAAGCAAAAAACTGGGTATAAGATATAAATCAACTCATTTAAACTAATTTTATTGACTGAAAATTCTTAGTTAACACACCATTTTATTTCATTACATTGTTATTTACGAAGAGACACTGCTGTCATATGTACCTTGTCTAGTGAGCATAGCTTTTTTCTAGTCAAAGACTTAAATTTATAGTGCCCATTTCATATTTGAAAACAAATGAACAATTAACAATATCTAAGTAAAAACAGAATAAATGTCCATATGTGTCTGTACACTCAATACTGTATATTTTAATGTCTGAAAACCTACATGTTTAAGTTAATGCTGTATGAATATGTAATAATGCTAAAAGACTGGAAGTTATTTTACAAACTACTATTACTCTTTACAATCAATGTCTAATAATACAATACTTAACTTTAGCTAAAGATGGGAACAGTATATTTTTAAATGTACACAAAAAACAGAAACATATAGGAGGTCCTAAGAAATATAGGAAATCTTGTCACAAACTTATGAAATGGTTGACAGCCTGAACAATATGAACATATTTTATTTCTTGTACAACTTAGAAATATTGAGCAGTGTTGGTGAGCTTTTCCTCTATTACAATTCATGATAAAAATATTTAACCTTTAACCTTTCAAATTTCATTGAGCAAGTTACTCTAGGATAATGCTGAAAATGAAGTTAAATCTTGTACATACTCCCTATCTGTTACACTGAAGATTACAATAGTCGTTTTATATGATCCACAAAGAAGGTGCCCAGGTTATGATAAAGCCGCTTGGTGATTACGTGCTGCTGTGGTAATGATGCCAAAAGGTAGTCGGGGAAAAACTTTCTTTAAACCAAACCCTGTTTTTGTTCTGTCGGGTAACAAATGTCCAAACCTGATTCTTGTCTGGCCCTTTGACCTTTAAACCATGATCATTAAAAACTATAGGGTTTTTTCCCCCTGACCACAAGAAATCATTTTAGTTTTTCCCCTTTTGGGTTGCCATGGAAGCCAGTTTTTATACCAGCATGACTTACTTTTAAAGGGAAAACTGGAAAGGGGCAACCAAAGAAACTTTTCCAAAAAAAGTTTGATTGAAACACTTAGTTTTTTGGGAAAGGGTTTCTTTACAGAAATCTTTGGCCAATGCCTCTAAATAATGGAAAAAACTCCCAAAGAAATTTAGTGCTATGACTTACACATAGGGAAAAGAAAATACTCCCAAATTAAAGGGAAAAGAAATTTCCTTTTGTCAGTGTTCAAAAACAAAATAAAATGACAAAATTTGATTGGCAAATTAACCACGAATCAAAACTTTTAAAGTGCAAAAATGGTTTTTAAAAGGTCATTTTTTTTCGAAAAAAAAAAAAACCCCAACAATAAAATTTTAAAACATAATTTTTAGTGTTTGTTTCGGGTTCCCGGGAATTTTACTTTAAAAAAAAAGGGAAAATTGATGATTGACAAAAAAAAAATTCCACACTACATATAAATTTTTTACAAAACATGAAACCAATTAAATACCACCATAAATTTTCACCAATGAACAAACCATTTTAAAATAAAACTAGAACTGTCACGGGAGTCCCTCATCCCCTAAAACCGGTCTTGTCACAGAAGAAGGAAAACCCAAAAAGGGAATTTTAAAAAATACTTTGGAGTACTTCATCCTGGGCTTCCACTAAAAAGTAAAACTAGAAAAAATATAGAAATAGTAATACTAAAAATTTTTAAAATTTTAAATCCTAATATTAGAGATACACAAAAGTGAATAAAAAAAAGTGTCTTACCGACCCAGTTACCAGGGAAAAAAATTTTTTTAACTTTTTCCCAAGGACTTATAATAAAAAAGTTAAAAAAATTTACCTAAAATATTAAAAATCAAAAATAGGATTTCAAAAAATAGACTAATTCCTGGGAAATTTAAAAAGGGGGAAAAAACTCAGTACAAAGGGGTTTAAAAAAAGGGTTTCATCCCTAGAATTAGATATAAATGAAAATACAAACAAAATTTCCCCTTAAATTTTAGGGAAAAGGGGACACAATCAAGAAAAAATATGTCAGATTTTTGCACCCTTGTTTTTCACATGATGTTGGGGGGATGAAGGGGGGGGAACAACTATTTTAAGGGCTGAACAAAAACCAATCAGTAGTAAATTTAGATATAGTGAAAAAAACAAACAAAATTAACCTTTAAAAACAAAAAATAAAAAAAAGGGGATAATTCATGAAAAATTTGGGGTCAGAGTTAAAAGGGCCTTTTGGACACATGAATGTGGGGATGAGGGGGAACATCTATTTTAAAATTTTTAATCAATCCCTTTTGTAATTTTTGGGGAAAATAGTGAAAATACATCAAAATCAACCCTTTAAATTTTTAAAAATAAAAGGGGGCAAAATTTTTAAAAAAATTAAAGTCAAGTTAAACCCCCTTTGTCACCTCATCTGGTGTGAAAGGGGGAACAACTATTTTAAGTTTGAATCAAATCCATTTAGTTTTTAACGAATATATGAAAATACAACAAAATTTACCTTTAAAATTTTAAATAAAAGGGGGCAAATTTTAAAAGAAAAACGGTGTCAAATTATGCACCTTGTTCCCAGAAAGTGGGCTCAGATGGGGGTGATGAGGTTTGGGAAAATCTATTTTTAAAATTGAATCCCAAAACCATTCAGTTTAAATTTAGAAAAGTGAAAATACTCAAAATTTAAACCCTTTAAAATTTTAATAAAAAAAGGGGCATAATTCATAAAAAAAATGGTTTTCAGAGTTTTGCACCTTTTTGTCACATATGTGGGTGATAGGTGGAACAATATTTTAAGTTTGAAACAAAACCATTTTGTATAACGAGATAAAGTGAAAATACAACAAAATTAAAACCCTTTAAAATTTTAAGTAAAAGGGGACATAATTCATGAAAACTGGTGTCAAAAGTTATGCACCTTGGGGGGTCCCCATGATGTGGGGGGATAAGGGAACATGTAAATTTTTAAAATTTAAAAAACAAACTATTTTTGGAATAACTGAGATTAAAAAGAATTTTTTGGGGGGGGCCTTTCGCGACAAAACCGACTCCATTTTACCCCCCCAAACATGTTTTGGGGGGGGAAAAACAAAATAGTAAAAAAGGAACCCTGAGGCCCGAATCGCTCACCCTGTCCCCACATGAACCCCGTTTTAAAAAACCCAGTATTTATGTCGTTTTTTTTCTAATTTTAATTTAAATTGTGCCCTAGTTTTTGGCTCCCGGGACCCAGTGTTGAATCTGAAATTTTTAGATATCAACAAAAATAAAAATTCTAAAACCAATTTTCAAAAAGATCCCCTGAAAAAAATGGGCCCTAGAGAGGTCACAAATTTTTTATTAATTTTACCAAATGACTTAGTTAAAAGAAGGCAAAGTTAACCCCCTTTCGAAAAGACCTAGAAATCATCAAGGGGAACAATTTTGACCAATTTTTTTTGAAAACCAATTCCCAAATTTTTGGCCTCTGGAAGGTCAAAAAAGGTTTTTTTTATTTTTTGGCCTACTGACCTATTTTTGACCGCCCTTGACCCCGTTTTCAAACCTGACCAAAAATCATCAAGATGAACAATTTAAACCAAATTTTTTAAACAGTTTTCCCCTGAAAAATATGGCCCCTAGAGAGGTCACAAGGCTTTTTAGTTATTTGAAACCCACTGACCTAGTTATTAAAAACACGTTACCCCAAGGGTTTTTTGAACAAAACCTAAAATTTATCAAGGGAACATTTTGACTTATTTTTTATGAAATCCGTTTAAAAATTTTGGCCCCCCTAAGAGGCCAAGGGTTTTTTTATTTTTTTGACCTACTGACCTGTTTTTTGACCACAGTTGAAAAAAGTTTTGAAATTTACCAAACTATCAACAAGATAAAAAAATTTTACCCCAAATTTTTTTTACAATCCCATAAAAAAGGCCCCAAAAAAGGTTTACAAAAAGGGTTTTTTGTTATCTTTAAACCCACTGACCTAGTTAAAAGAAGGGTCGGACCCATTTTTGAAAATAAACCCAAAAAATCATCAAGGTGAACATTCTAACCAATTTTCCCTGAAGATCCATTCACAAATATGGGCCCCAAAAAGGTCACAAGGTTTTTCTTTTTTTTTGACCTACGACCTAGTTTTTGACCGCAGGGTTTACCCTTTCGAACTTGACCTAGAAATCATCAAAAAAGAACATTTTGACCAACCCTTCCCTACAGATCCCATGAAAAATATGGGGCCCCTTTGAGAGGTCACAAGGTTTTTTTAATTTTTGACCTACTGACCTTTTTTTTGATCGCAGTTACCCAGTTTCGAACTTGACCTAGATAACATCAAAATGAACATTCTGACCAAATTTATACGATCCCAAAGAAAAATATGGCCTCAAAAGAGGTTTACAAAGGGTTTTTTTTTTATTTGACCTACTGACCTAGTTTTTGAAGGCACATGACCCAGTTTCGAAAATTTTAAACCCAGATTTCATCAAGATGAACATTGTGACCAACTTTTTGTGAAGATCCAGAAAAAAATGGCCTCTAGAGAGGCACAAGGTTTTTTTTTTTTTTGACCCCACTGACCTAGTTTTTGTCTGGGAGTTGACCCAGTTTCGAACATGACCTAGATATCATCAAGATGAACATTCTGACCAACTTTCATACAGATCCCATGAAAAATATGGCCTCTAGAGAGGTCACAAGGTTTTTTTATTAATTGACCTACTGACTAGTTTTGATCGCAGTTGACCCAGTTTTCGAACTTGACCTAGATATCATCAAGATAAACATTCTGACCACTTTCATACAGATCCCATGAAAAATATGGCCTCTAGAGAGGTCACAAGGTTTTTTTATTATTTGACCTACTGACCTAGTTTTTGATCGCAGTTGACCCAGTTTCGAACTTGACCTAGATATCATCAAGATAAACATTCTGACCAACTTTCATAAAGATCCCATGAAAAATGTGACCTCTAGAGTGGTCACAAGCAAAAGTTTACGCACGCACGGACGCACACACGGACGCACGCACGCACGGACGACGGACGACGGACGCTGCGTGATCACAAAAGCTCACATTGTCACTTTGTGACATGTGAGCTAAAAATTGATACAGTAACAGTTACATTTATACATTCATATCTCATTTGAAGGGACACACCTCTAGCTGAACATTGTTATCAAATTATTAAAGCAAATACCAACAAGAAGTCACGAAAGTCCTTGATGGCTCACCAGACCTTGTTTTTGACCCGTGATGGCCAAGTTTTGAAATTATCCTAGATTTTATTAAGACCATTTAATGCACATCAGGAAGAAAATGTTGCCTTTAACTGTTAATCTGCTTGTTCTGTGATTTGACAAAGATTTTTGACTCCAGATTTGAGCTTGACCCGTAGGTCATTAAAACAAGAGGACCATGATGGTCCTGAATCGCTCACCTGTCCCCACATGACCCAGTTTTAAACCGAGTATGATGTCGTTTTTTTCTATTATTTGATATTGTGACCTAAGTTTTTGAGCTCATGTGACCCAGTGTTGAAATCTGATCTAGATATCATCAAGATAAAATTCTAACCAATTTTCATGAAGATCCACTGAAAAATATGGCCTCTAGAGAGGTCACAAGATTTTTTATATATTTGACCTACTGACTTAGTTATTGAAGGCACGTGACCCAGTTTCGAAACAAGACCTAGATATCATCAAGGTGAACATTCTGACCAATTTTCATGAAGATCCATTCAAAAGTATGGCCTCTAGAGAGTCACAAGGGTTTTTTCTATTTTTAGACCTACTGACCTAGTTTTGACCGCAGTTGACCCAGTTTCAAACCTGACCTAGATATCATCAAGATGAACATCAGACCAATTTTCATATAGTTCCCATGAAAAATATGGCCTCTAGAGAGGTCACAAGGCTTTTTATGTTATTTGACCTACTGACCTAGTTATTAAAAACACGTGACCAAGTTTCGAACAAGACTAGATATCATCAAGGTGAACATTCATGACTTATTTTCATGAAGATCCGTTGAAAAGTATGGCCTCTAGAGAGGTCACAAGGTTTTCTATTTTAGACCTACTGACCTAGTTTTTGACCGCAGTTGAACAAGTTTCGAACTTGACCTAGATATCATCAAGATAAAAATTCTGACCAATTTTCATACAGATCCCATGAAAAATATGGCCTCTAGAAAGGTCACAAGGTTTTTTTGTTATTTGACCTACTGACCTAGTTATTGAAGGCACGTGACCCAGTTTTCGAAACTGACCTAGATATCATCAAGGTGAACATTCTGACCAATTTTCATGAAGATCCATTCACAAGTATGGCCTCTAGAGAGGTCACAAGGTTTTCTATTTTTAGACCTACTGACCTAGTTTTTGACCGCAGTTGACCCAGTTTCGAACTTGACCTAGATATCATCAAGATGAACATTCTGACCAACTTTCATACAGATCCCATGAAAAATATGGCCTCTAGAGAGGTCACAATGTTTTTTTATTATTTGACCTACTGACCTAGTTTTTGATGGCACGTGACCCAGTTTAGAACTTGACCTAGATATCATCAAGATGAACATTCTGAATAACTTTCGTGAAGATCCCATGAAAAATATGGCCTCTAAGAGGTCACAAGGTTTTTTATTATTTGACCTACTGACCTACTTTTTGTCCGCAGTTGACCCAGTTTCGAACTTGACCTAGATATCATCAAGATGAACATTCTGACCAACTTTCATACAGATCCCATGAAAAATATGGCCTCTAGAGAGGTCACAAGGTTTTTTTTATTATTTGACCTACTGACCTAGTTTTTGATCGCAGTTGACCCAGTTTCGAACTTGACCTAGATATCATCAAGATAAACATTCTGACCAACTTTCATACAGATCCCATGAAAAATATGGCCTCTAGAGAGGTCACAAGGTTTTTTTATTATTTGACCTACTGACCTAGTTTTTGATCGCAGTTGACCCAGTTTCGAACTTGACCTAGATATCATCAAGATAAACATTCTGACCAACTTTCATAAAGATCCCATGAAAAATGTGACCTCTAGAGTGGTCACAAGCAAAAGTTTACGCACGCACGGACGCACGCACGGACGCACGCACGCACGGACGACGGACGACGGACGCTGCGTGATCACAAAAGCTCACATTGTCACTTTGTGACATGTGAGCTAATAAACATTCTAATCAGGTTTAGTGAATGCTGGAGTATAATAAAGTTTTAGTATGATTTGACCAAGTGGCCTAGCTTTTTACCTCAAATGAGTACAATTCCTAACACTGTGGAGTTATACACAAGTTAAGACCATACTCCTGAATAAATCTACCTACCTTTGTACTTGTTTATATTTGAAATCTCTATTTACAAATATCCTTTCTAGTTATTGGTTTTGATAGTAACACAATTGTTGCCCTTTATGTTTCATCAGTATGAAGATTTATATTCTAGCATGATAATTTCATGAACCAAATATGCAACTTTATGTCTGTAGATATTTTAGGGCATAAATAATGTAAAAGACAAAATAAATAGCTCCAGAATATCTCAGGAAATTCAGGTCTTCATCAATAAGGGAGAAAATTTTACTATTTTCACTCACACTTCATATTTGTATAAATATGGAACTGTCTCCCTTATCATACAGAAACAAACAAATCTTGTATTTATCATCTTTAAAAAGTGATAGCCACCTAAGGTTATGCCTTCAGTCACTTCAACCTAACATTGACCTGGGA
>NW_026460532.1:0-11138 GCF_021730395.1 Mercenaria mercenaria | reverse complement strand
TAAACATGTGGGGGACGCCCTTTTCTTTAAAACAACCCAAACCTATACGGTATTATATAGGTAACAATGAAAATCTCCCGATGTGCAATAATTAAGCTTTATATGCTCAGTCTTTTTTCCCTGGGGGCCTTTCCCTCCCCCGGAAGTGGGGAAAGGTGTTCGTAAATAAAACGGGGAACATCTCGTCAAAACAAAATATTATTGCGAAAAAAGTTGGGGTTGGTTTTGTTGATTTCAGATGCTATTAGGCCTATGCAATGCTTGATGTGTTTTTCGTAGAAATCTAAATCTGATTTCTTCATACAGGATGGAGAACCATAATTTATTTTTTATGCTTTCTACAAAAATAAAAAAAAAGTGAATAGGCTTAAAATAAAAAAACCTTTTATCGACTACTCTATCAGGGGCGATACCCTGGGTATGGGGGGGTGCAAAATGGCGGGGGAATCTCGATTCAGGAAACATTGTTCTTTAACTGTCTTAATACTTAACCAATTTTAACGAAATAAAGACGGTCCCCGCTCATAAGAATCCACACCTCGGCTATAAGTTTGGGGCCCCTGAGTTTGTGTTTTTGTGAAAAGTGCAACGGCGCATTCTGTGGAAAAAAAATGCAACTGCTATGGGGGGGGCATTTTTATGAAAATGACTAAACCAACTACCCCCGTGTGTTTCGAAAAAACGGCTTGTGGGGGGAAAAGGGGTTTTTGCATGTTCCCAAAAGCTTTTGGAAAATTTTGTCAAGTGAAATCACAGTTTTCGCAATTCCGGGCGTTTAAAAGGAAAAGGGCTATGTGGGGGAGGTTTTTTCATTTGTTTGGGGGGGTGCTTTTGCTGTGGGGGTGACTTAATGGCTGCAGGCTGCTAGAGGTCGCAGTGATATGATCATTGTATATAAAGTATATATAATTGGATAGAAATTATCTAGTGGAAAAACCTTTTTCAAAAATTTTTTGATTTTAAAGGGGGTGAATTTAAAATTTAAAATCCCTTTCTACGGCACTTTTGGTACATATCTCTGGAAAGACTGTCAACTCCGCCCGTTCAGATTGTCTTGTATTTTGATAATATTCTCTGTTTTTTTATCCCGTACCCTTTAAATGGGGGGAAAATATTTTTGTTGCTCTCTCTCAGGTCTGTCCCCAAAACGTAAACATTATAAATAATTATTTCTTAATTGATGTCTTTGAAACTACTACTTTACTTTTGTCATTTTTTATTTTTTTTGATATATAGACATGTTCAAGATTCGGGAAATTTTTTCATGGAAAGCACTTGGAAATTTTTCCTATTTATAAAAATATGTATGCTTCCCTCGTTTAAAAAATATAAAATCGGCATTAAAGTAATTTTTTCGAGGCTATCATTTAGCAAATTTCTTAAGTTTTCCCCATTACTTTTTCATTTCTTTATGAATCCTTCCATATTAAAACATCCCATTCATGAAAATGTCATGTCCATTCATTGGTAAATAAACTTTGCCTGGGTCTTCTTTTTTAAATATTTACACGTCAAGCACATAGCCTTTTTTCCAGTTATTTTTTCCGGGGGATTGTGCTTCAAAAACAATCTTGTCAAAAACACATTTTGTTTTTCTTCGTTTTCTCGTATACTTATAGCCAGTTAGCGTACCCCCTGCCCCACCTACCAAATATTTTGTTTTTTTTTGTTTTTGGTGCTACGAGTGCCGGACCAATGTTTCCTTTCAAAATTTTCTGTTTAACTTTTTTAAAATTTGAAAAAAAAAAACGAAGAAGAACGGTTGTAAAAATTATATAGTAAAAGTAAAAATGTAGCAATTTAAAACCGAATTGTTGTATATTTGAATTTGCCTGTGTAGTGAAGATTTTGCCCATCAAAATTGTTCGAACGGCGGAATATAGTGATATCGAAATGTTTAAAATTTTTATTTAGACAACTGCTTTACCACTTAGAACCTTTGAATTTTTTAAAGTTTAAATTTTTTGATATATTTCGTCAATACAATTTCAATCCACCTTTAATTTTTTCCATTTTTTAAAAAGTTTTTTTATGAATGTTACCCGCGTTCCTGGTTGTGGAGTGCAGCCAAAAATTTTAAAAACCCCGGGTCGCAAAATTCGAAAAAATCAACGCGGAAAGGGATTAAATATGTTTTTAGAAAATTTACGTGGGGGGGTTAGTTTACTGAAACGATTTGTTTTTAAAAATTTAAAATTTTATTATTTACTGAATTTTGCCCGGTGGTAAAACGAGACGTAAAGCGTTTTCTTCATTAAAAAAAGACAATTTTGTCGTATAATAGCAATACTAAAACGCATTGCATTCTTTGGGAAATGTAAAAGGATTCAATTTTTTAAATTATTATAGTATTGAGTTGAAACTTTAAAAATAAATGACTTATATTTGGAAATTTTGAGTTTTTTGCCCTGCCTAAAATAATTGTGTTTTCGCCCGTTCCCAAAATGGTTTAAAAGGAAGCTACAAAAAAAATTCTAGAATTTGTCAAATGATCCATCGCGTATATACGCCTTTTTTGTTGCATGGTTGTTCAGTTTACTTTCAGCCAAGTTGGTTATAAAATTGACAAAGGTTTGGGGAATTTAATTATTTCCGTTTTTTAAAAACGCAAAAATCAAAGTAAAATGAAGGACTTTGTCATACTTAAAAATAAAGTGAAATTTGTCACAAGAATTGGATTTTGTGAAAATTTGAGCAAATGTGTGAAGAAATAAAAAACTTCGAAAAACTAATGTTTTTAGGATTAAACAGTAGATGTAAAATATCAGATGGAATCAAAATGACTTTTTCGACTTTAAAAAGTAAAGGTGAAAAGTTAAAATATAGGTAAAGGTCAAATTTTAAAAGAATATAATTGAACATCTTGTCAACAGGTTGTTATTTGATTATTACCCAAATTGGTAAAGTACAAATTTTTGAAAAAGTTAGGGCCAATTTTTGATATAATAGTCCAGGCCCTTTAGTTTTTTTAGGTGTCGTTGAAAATGCTTCCCAAGCCTTTGAAGTAGTATCGCGATAAAGTTTAAAAGTTTCAGTCCCAAAACGTGTATGAGGAAACAGCAAAGCGAACGCGGGCATCTCCAATATTTTTGCATATAATATCCCCAAACAGTTAAAAGTTTTTTTCGCTGGCTTTATTTGTCCGATTTTTGCGGTCTTTTGCACCCAGTTAACTTGAGCCCCCCCCACATGTAAAGCACCCCCCATAACATAATGAAAACACCTCCCCCACTGATTCCTTTTTCAATCCCCCGGAATAGTGAAAATGGCGATTTCACTTGAAAAGTTCTCAAAGTTTGGGAAAACAGTCAAGCCATTCCCGCCCTAAACCCGTTTTTCGAAACACACGGGGATATTTGGGTTTAGTCTTTTCAAAAAAAATGCCCCCCCTACAAGCAGTTGATTTTTTCCCAGAATGCGCCTTGCATTTTTTCAAAAAAAACAAAAAAAATCGGAGACCAAGTTTTTAGCCGGGGTTTGTTTCTTATGAGCGGGCCTCGTCTTTATTTCGTTAAAATTTGGGTTTAAAGTATTAAGACAGTAATAATGAAAATGTTTCCCTAAATCAGGGTTCCCCCCGCCTTTTTGCCCCCTGCATACCCAGGGATCGCCCCGTGCATATAGGGCTGTTTTAAAAAGGGGAAGTCCTTTATAGTTACTTTTTTAAAAAGTTACAAAATTTATAAGGGTAGATAATCATTTAAATGCAACGCGTTGGGGGATAAAATCTATGAGGGGTGTGGTAGTTGTATTTTTTTAAAAAGGGTTTTCATTTAAAAATTTTTAAAATATGACTACATGTTTTAAAAAATTGTGCCCCAGGGGGACATCAAAATGTTCAAGGGGGCTGAGTGACAAGTCCACTGTTTTTTTATTTTTTCTAAAAACTTGTAAATATAACACGTATATATTTTTTAAAAACCTCTTCTTTAAATTTTAATTTGGGTTTTTTATAATCCTGTAAAATTACTTTATTTTCCCAAAATAGTACATTTCTATCTAAGTAATGCCATTTATTATCTATTATAAATTTTTTAGAAAATACTGTAGTCTTGATTTTGTAGTTTAATAATTTTCCCCTCCCTTTTTTTTTGTAAGGCCCCATATACTATTAAGAAAAAAGTTTGCTGATTTCAAAAAAAAATAATCAGGGTTTTGATTTATTTTTTTTATTTTTTTTTTTTTAAATATAAAAAAAAATATCATAAAGTATATTTATTGTAAGGCAATGATCAAATTTTTCAAATTTAAAACTCCCTAAATATTTTGTGTCTATATAGATAAAAAAACTTTCCCAGTAATTAACTTTTTTTATCCTGTATTTTTTGGGGGAATAATTTAAAATTTTTTGATTTTACAACACTACTGTTATATCCTATTTCCCGTTTTATAAAAACGTTATTTTCACGTGCATTAAAGTTCGTGCTTCGAGTGAAAAAAGGGTTTGAGGTCGTACAAAAATGAAATGTGTCTTCGCAAAATCTAAATTGTTTATTAAAAATTTTGTTTGAACAGTGAGAAACTAGACAAATGTCTATTTTTGTTATATTTTTCCCAACAAAAAGCAAAAAAAACGCCCCAAAGTTATGTTTAAAAAAAGAAAAATTTTGGATTAACTTGCTGGCAGATTCTCAATCGTTTCAGTGGTTGTTAAAAAGGGAAAAGCAAAAAAATGGTTCACATTTTAATATTACAATAATTATAGCTAGAGTTACCCAATTTTAAAAAAAAAGAAGCAAACTAACTTAAAAATGAGAAAAACCAGGCGATAAAAAACCCTTTACATTTTTCCAAAGCGACTAAAAAGTAGCAATACTGTTAAAAAGCGTCAATTGCCACATGGGTGCCCCCCCAGGTAATGAATTTCGTCCGGGGCCCGTTGTTCAAAACTTTAACGGGGACTGTTAAATAATCGCTGTTAAGGGACGTATTTAAATTAGAAAAAAGTGGGTGGGGTATTATAAAATTTACCTGAAAAAAAAGTACAGGTTTTGGTAAATGAAATGAATACTGTTTAAAATGTTAAAAGTCCAAAAAGGGATTGCTCACAAAAATAAAAATGAGAAAATAAAAACAAAAAAGTTTTTGTTAAATTACATAAGATTTTTGTGTCATTCTCCAAAGACTTTTGGTGCGAAATAATAGTGCTTCACTTTGTCCAAACATTTTTCAATGCCCTACAGATTCAAATTTAAAGAAAGAATTGAAAAAAGTTCCTGTTTTGTTTTTTCATTTGGCATAGGGGCTAAAAACAATTTTTTAGTTTGTTTACAAAGTAGTGCATAAAAAAAGTACGGTGGTCAAAGGGATGCCACATTAAAAACTAAAGAGTTATTCCCCTTAATACATTAAACTTTTCATTACAGAAATTAGGGCTTACAATAAAGGCTAGAAATGTTGCCATTTTTTAATTTTTAATTGGTTTTAAAGAACTACAAAGCACTTAATATCAAAACACAAATTTAAAAAAAACTTTTGAAAAATTTCTGTCTTAAAAATCCTTAAAATAAAGGGATGAAATTTGGGTTTGGGGGTCCCTCAATGTGTTATGTGCAAAAGCAACATTCTAATCTTGTTCCCAAAAGTTTTTTAATTCACAGCAGGGGAATGTCAATGATCAAAAAGGCGAAAATACAGTTTTCCCACTTTGAGTTTATTTAAATTTTTCCAATTTCCACCCTATTTTCATAACTCTGTTTGCACGAGTTCACAAATGCTGTATTCAGGTAAAAAATGGGGGCAAATAAGTTGTAAATGCAAATATCTGTAAACGTAAATTTAAGGATTATGCAGTTTTAAAATAAAAATTTATCTCATAAAAGTAACGAAATTTATAATGTTTTTAAAAACAACTTTACTTTAAAAATTTAAGTTGCGTCGGTTTATTTAAATGACTTTATTGATTTTTTGTGTTTTGTTATTGTTGTCAAGTATAAAGGAAGTGCCCCACAAAAGAAGCGGGGAAACCCGTTTTTATGCGCAAAATAGTCCTTTAATAAAATTTTTGACAAATGTCCCCTAAAATTAAAAATTTTCAAAATTAAAAGAGAATTTCTGAAATGGATTTTTTATTTGATAAGAAATTATTCATGCTGTTTTTTTTTAAAAAACGTACAGTGCTGACACCTAAGTTGGGGCTCCCCTTGTTTATTTGAGTTACTTTCGTCCGGCGCGTAATAAATTTTTAGTGAAACGCGAGAAGGGGTGGGAAAATTAAAAACCTGTAAACAAAATAAAATTAACCCTTTTCAATGAATTTTAAAGGGGGATCGACATTATGCTTTACCCCCCTGACTGTGTAGCTTTTGAAATTTTTTTCTAAGGTATTCATTGTGTGAAGTATGTTTGCCCTTGAATGTAATCCCCTCTGATTTTTTTTTTTACTTTTTTATCAAAGGAATATGGGCCCCCCAGATGAAAATGAGTGGCGTTAAATTTTTTACTGTTTAAGCAAAAGGGGGTGTTGAAGAAATCTCATCCTTAACTTATTGGAACATGTTATTGTAAAAAACCCGTTTTTTCCTTATAACAAAAGCTTATATTTTGTGTTGAATGTACTTTAAAAAGACCCCTTTTTTTCCCATTTCATTATAGTACCCCATCCCTTTTCACAAAATATGAATTTCAGGTGTCCTCAGTATTTATCAGTTTGGAAAATGTTTTTTATTTTTTCCCCCATGTTTCTTGAATATGCACCCCCCTTTCCCCTTTTCTGTGTGAACTGTGAATGTAGCAATAGGGGTCCCCTTAAATTTTGATTTGAATATGTCTTTGGGGGGAAACACTAGTTGATGTTTTAATTTTACTGTTTAAAACGTTTTAGTGTTTTTAATCCTTTAAACCATACATTTGTTTTTCCCCAAATTTTCAAAGTGCCCAAATATTATCTAAAAAATTTAAACTACTGTTGCTTAATCAACTGTTAAAGTTTAAAAACTGGCTCCCGGGGCGTTGTATCCCGGGAAGCAGTTCTTTCAAATTTGAAGTTTCCCATTTGAAGCCATTGTACTTTTTTCATGTTTAACATTTTGTGTAAAATTTTCCCGGGCTTTAAACAGTTGTTTTGTCGTGTTTTTTTTTAGGAAATTTCTGGCGGAAAGGGTTAAAAACTATTCAAGCTGGCGGCCCTGACAGTTTTTGGAGGGGAAATCACAGAGGTGATGAATATTTGTTTTGTAGCAAAGCGTTCATTGTTGTGATAGGTCTTTATGTTTATTGACTAGGAAAATTTAATTTTCAGAATACAGACTCTCAAGCTGTAAATTTGTTGTGAAAATTTTCCCCTGAATCCATATCCAAAAGTGCTTGTTTTCTTACAGCAAAGAAGAAAAAATTGAAAGGGCCCACACCCTAGAGTGAAAGTTGCATTTTTCTTAAATCAGTCAAAAATTTGTTTTACCCTTTGTTTATTTTTTCTAATTTTGTTTTAGCTCGATTGTGATGAAAGCTTCAAAATTATTGAAACCCCTATCGGTCCGCTTCAGGAAAAAAACCCGTCTGGTGTCTTGGGGGGTATGGTCGTAACCCGTGGGGTGAAAAACGCCTATGGATTTGCGGCGACACCTTTTACTAGATCACCCCTCCCCTTGGGTAAAAATGGAGTTTAAATCGGTAAAAAGCTTTATTTGTCGTGACCCTTTGTTTTTAAAATAATATAACGGAATTGTTTTATAAAGACGTATGAACATGGAAAAACTTCAATGAAGCGACTTAATGAAACACAAAGGACTTCAATTACCAAACGTTGAATCATGCCCCCCTTTAGATTAAAAACGAACCCCTCTTACAATTTCATAATCGGCCCCGGGGGAAAGGGTGTAAGGCTTTTATTTTGTAATTTTTTAAGGGCTTTGTCGAAAAAATATTATAAAAAATATGTGTCGAAAAAATAGTCATTTTTTGTCTTTAAAAAAGGTTAATTTATTGAATTTACGAAAATGTCCCCCGTCTTAAATCATCAAATTATTCACTTCAGTTGCGCGGTTTCTCTTTAAAAGAAAACGAAGTTTCTTTGAAACAAAAAATTGTTCGGTGTTTGGATTTTATATGGCGGCACTGCCATTTTATTTTATTTTAAAAAGGTTGGTTAAAAACTATTTAAAAAATATCACTTTTACCCGGGGTCCCCATGTTTTGGCACCCCCGTTTTCGAAAAAGTCACTGGTCTGCACCCCGTACATTTTGATTCACGAAAATTTTGGGGGGCGTTTTAAAGTTTCGATAAGTTCAGACACTGGTCTGATACTTTTGAGGTTTTCTCCTTTACGAACGTTTTTTTTTGTTTTAATGATTAGCCTTTTCCGATGTATAGTCCGGTGAGACTTACAAAATAGTAATAGGCCGAAAGACAGCACAATTGTCTTTTTCCAATGAAACTTGAGGTAAATTCTGTATATTTTTTAATTATATATATTTTTTTTAAAAACTTAATTGAGTTCTGTTTGCCATCAAAAATTATTTCGTATTCAAAAAATAAACCAATGTTTTATTTTTTTGCAAATAAGTAAATTATTTTTCATGTATTTTCTCCTATTCGTGATTTTACATTTTTGTAATATTATTACCTCCCTTTTTTTTGAAATTATTACTCTCAAATGGTTATGCAGCTTTTTTCTCGGGGCCCTTGTATTTGAGGCTCCTTATCAGTACAAGAAACAGAAGCGCTTCGATTAAAAAACTTTTGGGGGTGTAAAAAATGCTGTTGCCCAAATAGTTTTATTATCAATAGCTATCTTTTTAAAAACGATTCTGCATAAAAAAGCAAGAAAATATTTTTAAAGGAAATTTTAACCCCCCTGCCTGTCCACTAGTTTGTCTATTAATGAGTTTAAAATTTCAAGATATTACCCTATGAAATTTCCAGTGTGAAAAACGAAGGTGTTAAGATTTAATGAAAAAATTACTTTCGATTTTCGAAAATGATCAAAAAATGATAGTAATATGCATTCTGCATTTGCATGTAAATTTATGTGTTGTTAAAAACATACAAGGTGTTACCGTGGGGAGCAAACGAGCCCCGGAACTAAGTTAGATTGAAATTTTTTTTGAAGTTTAAAATTCGGTGGGCTTCCAGCTTTTTAAAGGTGAAAGGGAAGACCCGGTGTCTCTGCGAAAAAAATTTTCCCAAGAGGTGTCCCTGGTAGAACCAATGACCTTCTGCCGACCAACTGGTAAAATCCTCATTAAAGGTCCCCGCAGGTGTCCAACCCATGGAGGTGAGGAGCAAAAGAAATTTAAGTCAGGGACTAACCACAAGACCCGGAAGGTCCCCCTAAAAAATGGCATTTTTCTGGTAAAAATGTGAAATAAGACAATTTTAACTAAGCCCAAAGGTGATTCTTGGTGTAAAAGGAAAAGCCTTTTCCCTTATAACCCTTTATCCCTCAGAGGTCCGTCAAAATCCAGGACGAACCCCTGATTTATTTCCTCGTTTATTTGGGGAGCATGCGCATCATAATTACTATTTGGGGGTGGTTTCAGCCCAAACATTGTTTCCCTTTACTTTACCAAAGGGCTTGGCTATAAAAATTACTGTGCAAATTTCATTGAAAATTCCTCAAAAAAGCATTAGTAATGTGAAATGAGACAATTTAATACTTCAAGGGAACCAAAGCCCCTTAGTTTTTCTTGTGGATGGGGAAAAACTTGATATTCCCTGAAACTTCAAAGTTCGTTTTTTGCATCATTTATAAAGTCTATCCAAAGTTTTTTCAAAATTGGGACATTGGTCCATATTAGGGTCATGGCTAAAAAAGAGGGCCATGAGGCCCTTTCGTACCTGGTTTTATTCCTTGGGGACAAAGAAAGGGCCTCAGAAAAAAAAACTCGTCCAAAAGGACGTAACAACAATGGGAAAAATTTAAATAAAAAAAAAAAAAAATTTTACAAGGTACGTATGTCAAAATTTTCACCTAAAATTGGAGGGTTCATCCCTGTTGTACCACAGAAAAATGGTCTCGGTTTTTCCCTCGGCCAAAAATTAAAAAGTTACTAAAAATAAGCTATTTTGTAAGTAAAAGGAAAATAATTAAAAAAAAATTATTGTAAATGAAAAAGAAGGATTTCCAAATAAAATTTTTGCATAAAAGAAATTTTTAGGTCGTTTCTTCATTAGTTACGGAGATATACCCATTTTTATTTGAAATAAAGGGAGGTTTAATTTTACATAAAATCGTCCTAGTTATTACCCTGATTGGCTAGTCAACTAATGACAATAAAGAAATTTTCAAAAAAAGTCTATAAGTACTTATGATTAAAATCCTTCTGATTACAATCAGGGGAGGTAAAAATAATTAAAAAAAAACCTGAACCTACGCTTGGATCTGTTTTTCATGGAATCCAAAATTATTTTTGTCGAAATTATTTTGGAAGTTTGTATCAAAAAAACCATAATGAAGTTTATGGCTGAAAAAAACCAAAATAGCCAATTTTTTTACCTTTAAGGGGCCATAATCTGAAACTCATGATGAAATTTGGCCAGTTTTAAAAAAGGAACCAAAAATCTTGTGGTGTCAAGTTGTGTGCAAGTTTGGTTTTAAATCGAATTAAAAAAGTGTATTTTGCAGCAAGGTCAAAATACTAATTTTGGCCCTTTCAGGGGCCGTAACTCTGGGCCTTTGGGATTGGCGGTTAACTAAAGAATCAAGATTTTTATGGTGACACAAGTTTTGTGCAAATTTATTATTTCAAATCTAAAAAGAAGTCTATTTTGCTGACAAGGTCAAAATGCTAATTTTGGCCCTTCGGGGCCTAACTTGGAACCAAAAATGGAATCTCGCCAGTTCAAGAAAGGGAAACCCAAAATCTTTTTGTGTCAAGTTGTGTGCAAATTTGGTAAAAAAAAATCATAAATGAATGCTTTTCGGACAAGACAAAATAGCTAAATTCTGGCCCCTTTTAGGGGCCCTAACTCTGGAAACCCCCCTAAAGGAAATTGGCCATTTGACGGGAAAACCCAAAATCTTTGGTGATCAATTTTTTGGGGCCAGTTGGTAAAAAATCAAATATAAATAAAGTGCTTTTGCGACAAGGTAAAAAAGTAAATTTTTGGCCCTTTCAGGGGCCATAACTTGGAACCCTTTTTGGGGGTCTGGCCATTCAGAAAAGGAACCAGTTTATGGTGATACAAGTTGTGGGGG
>NW_026460531.1:0-3739 GCF_021730395.1 Mercenaria mercenaria | reverse complement strand
CCAGAGCTATTTGCCTGCTGTCCCCAAGGTTTCGGACATTCGCCCAGCACAAGAGCACTACTCTCAGCTCACCCCCATTTTACTACATCTACAAAAATAATAGCTCAGAAATCAGGACTTGTTTGTTTATTTCTGCAGAAATAAAGGGTAAACTATTTGTAGAATATCTCTGGTGAGTAGGTCGGTAGACTAATTCAGTTTTACTTCAGAAGGCAGTTTACTTGCGGCATCACATATATCATAAAATAATATAGTTACACTATTATGCGATACGTGTAGTAAGAATGGAAATTATAATATTGTTAGTACAGTCTAATGGCGTAGTAACTTCGCGCACAAACTGCAACTGCCTTATATTGAAATCGGTAGCTGGAGAGAAGAAAAAATAGCAGATTGTTCCATAGACGTCGGTGCCGGTGTGGACAAAGTATAAAGATTGCTCCCCCTCCCCTTCAAATATTTTAAGATACAGATATAACATGCATGCTAATAAAACACAAATTTAACTATTGTATGATTCTATCTCGGCTTCATTCAGTCTGATGTCACATTTTTACCGGGCTGTTCCTTATATCAGATGTTAGTCCACTGTCCACCCTAACCTGTAGACAGTATATTGTACGCTCAATGCGTGCTAGTCCGTTTGTTTTCATTTTCAAAGAGAAACATACAAACTTATTTTGGACAAACATACAAACTTATTTTGACATTTTTGTTTCATGGACGATAAGTTTTTTTTTCTCTCGTCATTTTCAACGTTCTTGTTTCTCCGCGATTCATCTCTCTGAAAATAGATGAACGCTGCATCAGACATATGAGTGAAAATATGTACAGACAATTGATCAGTACATCCTGCCATGGATCAGATTTTATTTATTTTGTACGAACAGCTTAGATGCACAGTATATCAGTAATGAAATAGCAATGCATTATTTCAAGAGAGTAAATATGAACGAAATGCAACTATACTGATTTAAAGAGTTAACCCACTTGTGATTGTTTTTGTACGCTGTTCAGTACCATACGTGATGGGGTTTACATCCGGCGTTAACTGGTTCTTGTGTTTTGGCTAATTAATATTATCTGATGATATTGATATTTGATATTCACTTTGCTTAAAGTTTGGGTTTTTGACAATGTCCGCAAAAATATATGTCCAGTAGAAAGCGAACATGAAAAGTGAAAAAGTGCAATACATTAGAAATGACGGGATCATTATAATGATATAGAACGTTCTAAAGTTATATTGTAGGAGATTCTAATGACTTTTTATGACGGATAAGACTTTGCAAGTAAGACAAAGAACGGTATCCACTTGTTTGCGTTACGTAGCGGCCCACTCGAAACTGCGTTGCGTTAGGTTTTCGGATGATTTTTCTGAAACAAACCCGAATAATTCTATGAAAATACACATGCTTTGTTTTAAGAGGTAGCCCTATAGATAAGAAGTGTTTAAATAATTAGTTATTCCCGATAAGCACTATATATGATGCGATATTGTGGAAAACTGACAAAACTTTCCTTCCCCCGCCGGACTGTACATAAGTGTTTGAGTAAGCGGCACGAATCTCAGCTAAATGGACACATGTGCTAAGAAACGGAGTCATTTGCACTCCAGGTGCACCCATCGTTTTCATTCAATTCGATATGTAACGGGTAGAAATTCCTTTAAACCATACTTACAAGACCGGAAATTTATACAATCGGCCATATTTCACCGTCTGTTCTGCGTAAAATTCACCGCTCAAACAACGTTGGAACCACTTGATCTGATAAAGCTATGGCCAGTGTGAATATGCACTCTTGAATCTATTAGTTTAAGCGATGAAGTCGCTTTCGAAATGTCTCGGTTCTTTTATCGTTTGTAACGCTTGATGTGGCTGTTCTAAGCATACAAAATTATTTATTTTGGCTAACTATGTTCGCTTTTCTTTTGAGGCAAACTACCTTTTAATTTAACTTTACAAGTTTATCTGACCACACATTTGAATCTCATTACGTTAGGCCTAAATCTTAGTGTTCATTACCCTATATAGAAGCAAATCAAAATGTTTTCCATTTTTCTATAATTTAATGTCTCAATAAGACATTCCAAAAGGAGTCAATTGAGTTGAATGACAACTCCATGATACTTTAAATAGGACATATTTATCAAACTGATTCATACGCGGCGGCTGGTGTATACTTAATGTTTTCTTGATTTTGGCATTTTTTAAGACCATTTAGAATAAAAATCTCATGTCCTTATGTTCATAATATGACGTAAGGCATAAAAAATCTTTGTTTCCGGTAACATGCTAAAAAAATAGGGTAGGTAGGTAGGTCGGGGTTTTTTTTTGGGTTTTTTTTTTTTTTTTTTTGGCAGTGTGACTTTTCGGGAATTATTTTTGTGTCAAAAAAAAATGAATACAAATAAGTGGGTTAGCCTTTAAAGCATCAGTAAGTTGCCAATGACCATGTTTAATGCATAAAAAGTGCAGTTTTGCAAAAAAGAAAGTTGAAAAAAAATTATCCAAGGCCATAAAAACATTTAGGGTCGGGCCAAAAATTTAGGGTAGGTCGGGATACCGGAAACAAACATTCTTTTTACGCCTAACAACAGTTTTAAAAAATAGATCATTTCAGCCAAAATCGTGAGTCCAGTCCCTTTAACGGCTTGGACTGTTATGGAGATTTTCTTTGTTAACGGTCTGACATTTTATTATTTTTCTAAAGCATAAATGTGTATTGGATGCTCAAACCTGAAAGGCAACGCTGATATAGTTCCAATGTTTAGACATTCAACATTTTGTTGAAACCCCTGTTATCATTTTTTTGTTTGTATTTCAGCATTGGGTCATGACCGAGTCATCTGCATGTGTGGGTATTTTTTCTGCGATGTAGAACTTTCTTCAAATTACTAAGAAAAATCGGAGAAGAAAAAGAACAGGGACACGTGCTTGATTTTTTTTTTTTGAAGGACTCAGGCAGCAAGTTTTCATAAAAGGGGTCACGAAATTTTTATAAGTTTTATATGCCGTTTTTTCATGCGAGCCAACGTGACAAAACGAAACTAACAACGCCACAAAACGAATCATGGAATGCGACAGAACGGAACGTTTTGTAACTGAACTCGCGCTGTAAAAAAATCGTGCTGGCGCTTAGCGCGCAGTCCAAGACGGAATGAAGTGTTTCGGTGTTTAGAGTTGGCCTGCGTGCCATAAATAAAGATTTCGTTTTGGCATGTTGGCGCACGCGCAATTTAAGAAATAAAAAGTTTCGTTTGTCTAGGGTTGGCGCACCCGCCAGGACGACAAAACGAAATGTGCTACCATCCTGCGCACACGCCAAAGCGATATAACGAACTATTTTATTTCGTTTTCGTGCGCGCCAACTCACCAAAACGAAATCTTTCTTAATGGCGTGCATCGTATTTTCAGGATACAAATATTGCGTAAATCAACGAAAAACGCCCGAAACATTGGCGAAGATTAATAAGTGCCAGGTCAATACTTACGGACAATAATTATCCCACAATTTCGTTAAGATGAGAGTTTTTTTCCGGACGGTCTAGACTGGCATCAGTCGTTAGAGTCCTTTAATTTTTGTTATCTCTCCCTTTAAAACCTCAAAATTTGCACTTTCTGAAAACTTTCAATACTCTTATTCGACTCTAAAAAAAGAGTGCTAGAAAAAAAGGGGTTTTTCTTAGAAATTATATCATTATGAAAAAATAAATAACTTTTACAAATTACTGATC